>NC_061114.1:177078607-177279302 GCF_002878395.1 Capsicum annuum | reverse complement strand
GTTGTTAGAAGCATTATCAAAAGCAATACATAAGATTTTATTTTCAATACCATAAAATTCGGTAACTTTAGCAATAGAATAACAATAAAATCTCCAGTATGTTTACGATCTTCATCATATAAAAAAGCAAGAATACGTTTTTGCATCACAAAATTACTATCCATCCAGTGACAAGTAATGGTTAAATAATCATTTTTATTTACAGCACGACCAAGATCAGAAATTAGGGACAATCTACATTGAATAGTTTTTAACAATATTTTTAAATAAAAATAATATTGTGAATGAAGTATAAAAATATCAGACCAACAAGTACTTCTAGGAATACCATTAAACATAGGATTATAAATTGCTTGAATATAATGAATAAAGGCATCAAAAGAAGGAAAACTAAAATGCAAACAACTCACAGCTATCATTTTAGCTATTTCTTCCCGGTCCCTCAATTTATTATACT
Organism: Capsicum annuum; assembly: GCF_002878395.1. Lineage (NCBI taxonomy): Eukaryota > Viridiplantae > Streptophyta > Magnoliopsida > Solanales > Solanaceae > Capsicum > Capsicum annuum. Next base: position 177,278,845 of record NC_061114.1, on the reverse strand, counting down.
TCTTCATTACCTGACCGGTTGCTGGGTCCATTCTAGTTTGCATTGGCCCACCAACATCCCCACCACCTTGTGCAATATTTAACTCTCTTTCGTGAGCATCACCTATATGCCGCATTAACGTATCCGTACCCCCTTGCTTTCCTCCGTTTTTATGCTTATATATTTGTTGACAAATATTGCATTGCACTTCAGTATCTGATATACGTTCAAAAAATTACCATGCAATGCTAGTTGTTTTATGAGCTCTTGGGGCACGGGGAGGACAGGGAGGGAGATTAACCGATTCAGATCTAATGTTAGCATTTCCTACTGCGGGTGTCTCACCAATATTTTTATCATCTTCATCTAAATTAGCCGCATCTACTTCATTTTCTTCTTCTATACCGTAATTTTTCTGAGCTTCTACATAATCCATATCGTTAGCACCTACACCTATTTATTTCTCAAAAGGTGTACCAAGCGGTACCGGAGGCGAAGGCACACGGGTATATCTACTTCTTGAAGTACCTCTACCGCTAGTAATTTGCTTTATACTACCACTACCGCTTCTGGGATAAAAAATTTTAATACCTTTAGTAGCGAGGTTTCTTAATTTATCCATAATATAAATTAAACTAAAAAAAATTCAAAATACATAAATATAATAAAATTAAATATTCAACAATTAATACACTAAATAAAAATTAAACGTAAGAGATGGAAGGACAATACCAAATTTTGGAAGTATCCGAAGGTTGCAGCTTTAGAAACTTCCACTCATACTTTGTAATCACAAAATTAAAAAATTAAAGTGAGCGCTTTAGGAAATTAAATATCTAGAATATTTGAGAATTCAGAATTGAGATTTGAGAGAATGAAAAATTGTGTGAAAAATGATTTGAAGGTGTAGGGTGTTCATAGAAATTTTTTTGGAATTAAAAAATATTTTAAATGAATTTTTTTTTAATAAAAGGGCCCAAACTAGCCGTTTGGACCAAAAAACGGCTATATAGCCGCTGGCCCAATAGCTAGTTTGGCCCAAATCTCCATTTTTTTTTAAAAAACTAACCGGGCCGATTAATCGGTGGGCCTAAACTGGGCTTGGTCCGGGACGGGTTATCCAGGCCCAACCAAAAAATTAAACCGACCCGAGACTCGGTACCCTACAGCCCATGGGCTGACCGGGCCAGGTCAAATCGGGCTGGTTTTATTCAACGGGCCGGTTCAGGCCGGGTTGGGACGGGTCAACCCGACCCGTTTGATAGGTTTAGAACAGAGACAAGAGGCCCGCTGAAGATCTTGATGCCACCAATACCACTCGTAGAAGAAAAAAAGGGATAAACTTCTATTAACTTAATAGATGTCGAGTGCCCGTGCTGCTGGCACGAGCCCAATATATATTTTTTAATATCAAATTATGTGACATAAATAGAATTTAGAAATTATTAATTGTCGTAAATTATAATACTTTTTATATAATTTTCAAATAATACATGTTATTCTCCTTGTTCAAACTTTTGTGGCATTGATAGTCAATTATATTTTCAAAATAATTTATGTTTTTAATTATTGAGATTTATAATACCTTTTTTCTATTACAATTTATGTGGCACTGATATGATTTCGAGAGTCAATCAAATATTTTATATCTTTAAATTTTTTTAGGCTGTTAATTGTAATGATTTATCGTATTTTTCTACGTATTATTTTTAAAATATATAACGGATTAAACTTTTTTTGTAGATATTTTAAACTATTAAGTATGGTAATTTATAATACTTTTTATGTAATTTTTAAATAATACTCTCTCCGTTCCACAATAAATTAATTATTGGATTTTGGCACACATGTTAAGAAAAAAAAGCAAAGACATAAATTTATCATGTTTTTCTATTTTTACCCTCTTCAAAAAGCAAAGACACATGATACATCACTCCCAATACACATTTAATGAAGGGTAAATTTGAAAAAAAATTCCAACATTCACCTTGAATTGTGAACCATTCACTTATTTTGAAACACTAAAATTGCTCCAACAATTCACTTATTATGAAACGGAGGGAATACATATTACTTTTCTTGTCCAAACTTTTGTGCAATTGATAGTCAATGATATTTTTAACTATTCCAATTTAACCTGCACTGGTAATTCTGAGAGTCAACCAAATATTTTATATCTTAATTTTTTTTAAGTTTTTAATTATTATGATCTATAGTATTATTTACGTATTTTTATGGAATATATAACAAATATTTTTTTAAAGATATTTTAAGTTGTTAAATATTGTAATTCAATTTAAGTGCATTGATATAATTTCGACAGTCAGACAAACATTTTATACATTTAAAATTTTTTAAGTTATTAATTATTATGATTTACAAGTTTTTTTTTTTGTAATTATTTGAAATATACAACAAATTAAAAAAATAAGACAAACAAATTAAAATGAATGAAAAAAATGAAGGCAAGGGAAAAGACCAATGAAGTTGTGCCGCATGCAAATTGACCTTAAGTTTTTAAAGTTGTTAATTATTATAATTTATAATATTTTTTGATGTATTTTTTAAAAAATATATAACAAATTAAATTATTTTTTAGATATTTTAAGCTATTAACTATTGTAATTTATAATACCTTTTATTTTTAAATAATACTATATGTTACTCTCTTTGTCCAAAATTTTGTGGCATTGATAGTCAATTATATATTTTAAATAATTTAATTTTTTAATTATCGTGATTTATAATACTTTTTATTCTATTCCGATTTAAGAGACACAATTGTTAGATGTCATAATAATTAATTATTGGTGATATAATAAAATTATGATTGAAGCAGCAAAACAGACATGTCTAAATTATTCATAATAATTAATTAGAAGTGATATAACAAAATTATTATAAGAAATTTTGTGAAAAAAATTAAGTGTTCCTCATATAAGACGGCAAAGTAATTTAACAATAAATATTATTAATTCTTTTAATACTTAGATGACATTGTAATATGGAAAAAAATAAGGAAATTACATGTTAAAGCGCCAATAGTGGGTGCTTTGAATTTTTGACCCCAATAAGAAAAGACTTTAAAGACTAGCACTTCTTCCCTTTTTTAGTATAGCACAAGTATAATTTTGCCCTCTATACCTTAAATATTTTTAAACTTTTCATACTCATTTGTCTCTTAAATTCTATTTTTATTATTTTCACTTTTTTTTATTTTTTCCTTTAATTTTATTTTCATGTTTGAATTCATTTGTCTCAAACTTATTTTTTTCTCAAACATTATCTATTTCTTCATTTTTTTCTTTTTTTAATTCATTTGTCTCAACCTTTATTTTTCTTTTATTTTTGTTTTTTATCATTTCTCTTTTTCCCCTCAATTTTCTAAAAATTTATTTTTATTTTTTCCTCTCATTTTATTTTTTTCAATTTTTTTAATTCTTCGCTTTTTTCTTAATCTTTATTTTTTACTAGCCTTTTTTTTTTATCAATCTCTTTTTTTTTTATTTCTCTATTTTGTTTGATCGCTTTTTTCTTTTTACTCAACTTCTATTATATTTTGCTAATAAATAAAAAATTGAATAATCCACAAAGGAATCTTCTCTTTTTGACATCAAAGCAAATTTAAGGGCATGAAAACATAACGTGGTAGAGTCAACTCTTTCCCGTAGGACATAATTTGTAGTTTGAAAGTCATTGAGCTATGTCTTGCCTCTAAGGCAATAGTTGTAAAACATCTCATAAATGAAAACATAACGTGGTAGAGTCAACTCTTGCCCGTGGGGCATAATTTGTAGTTTGAAAGTCCCTGAGCTAAGTCTTGCCTCTAAGGCAATAGTTGTAAAACATCTCAAAAATGAAAACATTACGTGGTAGAGTCAACTCTTGCCCGTGGGACATAATTTGTAGTTTGAAAGTCCCTGAGCTAAGTTTTGCATCTAAGGCAATAGTTGTAGAACATCTCGTAAATGAAAACATAACGTGGTAGAGTCAACTCTTGCTCGTGGGGGCATAATTTGTAGTAGCTAAGTCTTGCTTCTAAGATAATAGTTGTAAAACATCTCATAAATGGAAACATAACGTGGTAGAGTCAACTGTTACCCGTGGGGCATAATTTGTTGTTTGAAAGTCTCTGAGCTAAGTCTTGCCTCTAAGGTAAAAGTTATCAAACATCTCATAAATCAAAATACAATGTGGTAGTGTCAACTCTTGCCCATGAAACATAACTTGTTGTTTGAAAGTCATAAGTCTTGCCTCTAACTGTGGTAGTGTCAACTCTTGCCCATGAAATGTAGCTTGTTGTTTGAAAGTCATAAGTTTTGCCTTTATAATGTGATAGTGTCAACTCATTCTTATGAGATGTAACTCGAATGGAAGAAATCGAAGAAAAGAATAAAAATAATAAAAATTACGAAAAAAGAAGAAAAATATTTAAAAAATAAAAATCAAAGAAAATTTAGAAGTTGAGAGAGAATGAGAAAAAATAAAGGTTGATAAAAAAAAGATTAAATAAAAATAAAGGTCAAGAAAAATTTAAATAGAAAAAAACAAAAGAAAAATAAAATCAAAGAAAAATAATTTTTTTTTCTTTTATAAAAGTAGACATTGAGACCTGTAAAGAAAAAAAGTAAGTGTTGAGAAAAAAAGTAAGTGTTGAGAAAAACTAAAAAGAACAAAAAAAAAAAAGAGGAAAGAAAAAATAAAAAATCAAAGTAAAATTAAAAAGAAAAAAAAAGAAGTTGAGAGGAAAAAACGAAAAAAAAATAAGGGTTGAGGAAAATAAAAAATAAAAAGGAAAAAGAAAAATCAAAGTTAAATTAAAAAAGAGAAAAAAAAATAAAAGTTGAAAGATATAAATATAGAGCTGTTATCCATTATGCGGATCATTTATGTAATTTATTCCATTGGTCAGGGATAATTTTGTCCAAAAATTATTAGTTAATAAGTAAAGGCTATTTTAATAAAGTTTTTTTTATTATTTGGGGCTAAAATTTGAAAGTTACCCCAATTGAATCTATTTCTGAGATTTAAAGTGGGTCTCATATGAGATGTCAAGTTAATTTAACAATAAAAATTATTAATTTTTTCAACACTTAGATGAATTTATAATAATTTTTAATATTAATTATAATACTTAAATGACTTATAATAATTAATTAGGGATGATATAATAAAATTACGGTTGAAACAGCTGAAGCAGACATTCATAAATGTCTATTTTATTTTTTTATTAAAAATTATTATTTTTAAAATTTTAAATGATATATAATAATTATTTAGGGGTAATATAATGAAATTACGGAGCAACCAGCACGACCTAAGCTGCTCTCTGATTCACTCTTATATATATTACTAGGTATCGAAGCCCCATGCTAGCACGGGCCCAATATATATTATTTTTATCTTAATTTATGTGACATAAATAAAATTAGATAATTAATTATATTTTTAATATGTTTTATGATTTTGTAAACTGTTAGCTATTGTAATATACAATACTTTTTTGACATTGTAATTTACTATTTTAAGTTGTTTGTTGTTACAATTTATAATACTCTTCTTTTTCAAACTTTTGTTATATTGATAGTCAATTCATATTTTAAAAGTAATTGAATTTTTTTACTTATTATGACTAATAATATTTTTTTTCTATTTCAATTTAAGCGACACTGATATAATTTTGAGAGTCAATCAAATATCACAATTGAAGTAGCAAAATCGGCACGTCTTGAATGACTCATAAAAATTAATTAGAAGTGATATAACAAAATTGCTATAAAAAATACTTGTAAATTTCTTTTAAGTAGATCTCATATAAGATGTCAAATTAATTTAAAACATCATAACTTAATTTATTATTTTATATTTATTTTACCTTTTTAAATTAAATTTTATTAATTTTAATAGTTAGATGACTTATAAGAATTACTTAGGGGTGATATGGTAAAATTACAGTTGAAGCAACTGAAGCAGACATGTCACAAATATCTATTTTACCTTTTTTAAAAAAAATTATTATTTTTTTAATACGTAAATGTCATATAATAATTAATTAGGACTGATATAGTAAGATATAGTAAAATCACGAATGAAGCAGCTGAATCAGATATGTCATGAAAATTTATTTTATTTTTTTAAAAAATAAATTTTATCATTTTTCTAATACGTAAATATCATATAATAATTAATTAGGAGCGATATAGTAAAATCATGGAACAAGCAGGCAGCTGAAAGAAGACACGTCGACCGTCAGCTGTTTGTTTCCAGCTGCCTGCCATTAACGCTTATATATATACTAGATGTAGAAGCCCGCGCTAGCGCGGGCCCAATAATATACCGCTGCTATCATTTGTAGTCGTGTATTTTATATGTCGCTCTAACGAAAGTATCATAATAAGAAATTGATGTAATTTCTGAGAAGGAAATAAATATCCATCTTCCGTTCCATCTTCCCTTTTTGTTGTAAGTTAATAGAAGATTGCAGTAATAAATGTCGAGAAGGATATAGATATATAATACTAACAGAAAGTTGATACTACTTTTCTATGCAAGCTGTTTATACAAAAACTATTGACATGTAGGTTTGTCACATTAAGTTGTGACTATAGCATTAGTTACACCCAAGTGATAGTTGATACTATCTTTCTTTGCAAGCTATTTATACAAAAACTATTAACATACAAGTTGTGATTATAGCATTAGTGACATCAAAATGAAAAAGCTTATTGATGTGGCTGCCTGTATGACGTTGGTGGAGGTAGGCAAACTTGGCTGCAGCTAACTTTGACCACTTGTCACCTGTAGAGATAATTTAAGTAGGAGAAGGAAAAATACAGTATTTTATTTTTCTAGTACGACGATGGAGTAAGATGTAGTAAAAGGTGGTAGTAATAAAGGGGTGTAGGATTGTTCGACTTACCTGTTCAGACAGAGGCTACGAAGGAGGAGATAAATTAATTATGATTATAGTGGGTAGAAAGAAGCAATGAAGGAAAGAATGAGTATTATATTTACCCGCCTGTTGTGGTTGACATGCTGTAAATTTCAGAGATAAAACATAGCGAAAACAAATTTTTCCCGAATAGAAAACTTCAAAGCAATTGATGAACCAATATTTGTACCATATCATTAATGATCATCACAAGTAACTCATTGAGATGTTGCAGATAAACTTGACTATTAACAGAACAAGAGGGTACTCTTTTGTTTAGTCGAGAGTTATATTGAAGATATCAAAAATGAAAGTGTTCCGTGCAAAAAGTTAAAATGGAGGTATGATACAATAGCAAAGAAATTATTGAAAGTATTGTTACCTTTAAGCCTTTTTTGTTGGAGTGCGCAGTTTGAGTTTTTGCTTTTTACCTGTTTCTCCAGGAGCCGTTGGTGATGGTAATGCTTGAACAGCTGGGTTTTTTGCTCCAGTAAAGGATGTAATAGCCAACATACCAGGTGTTTGGTTGGGAAATATGCATCTTGGATTTTGTAGCTGGAGTCTAAACAGTTTATGAGCAAGCTGTTGATTTGTACGGACAATAGACAATGGTTCTCTCTGAGTGAAAAGGAGAAAAGATGGTGCAGTGAGTAGGAGGTTACGTAGTGGAGTGTTTTTGTTTACTGCTATAATCGGATTGAACGAAGATGTTTAGTGTTATAATAGGATTTGATGAAGATGAGTTATGTACCTGGGCAGCAACATTTTCATATATTTGTTCGCTGGTGAGAGATAACATTGTCTCTGCAACCATTTTCGACACTATTGCGGTAATTGTATCACTGGTGTCCGTAATATTAACCTCAAAGTGGCTCCTGTGATACAAATGGAAGGAAAATAAAATATGTAATCTTTCAAAAAAAATAAGTAAACTTATATTAGGATCTTATTTAATTTGAAATATTAATTTCAATAGTAGAAGTGATCAATACGTGATAATACTTCATACTAAATGAATTTTTTTAATCCGTCTATATTTAGGTTGAAATTTTGTATGCAACAACTGATTCAGCATAATCAACATTCTTAAGGTTGAGTACAACAACATGAGACCCTTTGGGGTCTTTATCTTGTTATTGTCATTTCTGTAATAATAAATACATGATCCTGACAACCAAGCAGAATGAGAAAGCTCAACACAGTATTCCTTAACAACAGGGGTTGTCATTCACTTTATACCTTTATATTTTACTCCACCTATTTCCCTCAAAACGTATGACATACTTTTGGATATTGGAACTCACTATCTAACCTTTATATTGTTTCATGTATTTCGAGCCCAAAAAAGGTCAAATGAGCCAACGTGATTTCTGGTTGTATCTTTGGATGAAGTGTGATAATATCATTTTAAAATTATCAACAACCTTGTTAGCTTTATGTAATGTAGTGTATTATTGTAAATTTAAAAGCCTAAAAACAATTGGACATTATTTCAAGAAGAAGATAAGAAAAACTACTATTACTACTACTAATTATCCGTTATTTAGTAGTAGTAGTAGATTTGTATCAGGAATGAATTCACCAGTATATGTAGGAACTCAAAATTCAGTGAAAGAGAATGATGAAATTGAAAATTGATTTGAAGACATTTTCTGTAAGTGTAAGAAATGCACAGTGTAAGTTCGGAGGAAGTTACCTGGGACCAACATTTGTTCTGGCTTACAGTTGAAATATTGTACTATCTTTTTTGTCTTGATGCGTACAAAGTGATTGCAATGTGAGAAGGCGAGCAAGCAAAAGAACTGGTGACGCTCAGGAAGTGATATTTTCCCTTCCACAGGGAAAGTCTGTACCTGCAGTACAAGTTAACCGATATTAGTAATTGCTCTGAAGATCTTTATGGTAAGGCGTTGGACAAGTTGTTAACAGCAGCGAAAATTACTGCAGTAGATGTACACACTACTAACCTGGGATGGCAAGTCTGAAATTGTGGATATAGGAAAAACCTCATCTTCAGTAGGTGCAAGAGTCGGGGAAGAATTTCATGACGATGAGCTTCGTAATGTGTACGATATCAAACATTTGCTCATTGTTCTCCACCCTGAGAGAAGTTTAAGTCAAATAGCAAGTATGGTTTTTAGTAAAAGTATTTGAGTAGTATGACATGGCAATGGGGGATTAGTTAATAAGTACTAATTCATTAATGCAGCAGCCTGCATGTACTTGGGATTCGGTAAGATCATTGACTGATACCTTATGGCTAATCTTATAGCTGCGTATATCTCAGACAGAGAGGAGTTTTAATTAAATACAAAGGAATAAGTGCAACGGTATAAGGAAAAAGTTATAGATATTGATGTAAACAACATACCACCATGGAATTCAGTAACTTCAATACGTTTAGCAAGAATAACGGGGTGCTCATGCAGGTGATGTAGTAGCGTAGAGCCTTCGTTGTCGGCCAAATCATCCCATATAGTAAATAGGGCATGTTTTTTGCTGGTTAGTGTAACAAACATACAAGTTTTTATCACGCAAGAATGTTTTAATAAGCGAGAAGGGTTGAGTAATTCACCTCTGATCTATGACAATTGCCTCCCGAAAGTGCTTACTTTGGTTGGTGGTATATTGTAGCACGCTACAATTGGCTACTACCGCTACTAAGTCTGGCGTAACGGGAAATAAGATAACAACAATTGCAGTTAAATGATTTGGTAAAGAGGTGTAGGCGTAAACTGGGAGCTTACCAAATTCAACACCTGGGCGTAGATGCTCGATAGCTGAAAAAGGAACTGTGTTCAACTTTGTTGGAGAATGTAAGGGTACATTCGCCCCACCGTTATTGGTGACAGGTTCAACAACCGTGTGTCTGTCGATCACCTATTCATACACACTGACGAGTATTGAGTAGCTGCGGGGGTCTCTTACTTTCGTGCAGTAAACCACATATGTTTTGAAAAGAGCAAATAGCCTCTCATACTTCGGAATATCATCGCCATAGAGCACTATAGCAAACTATTGTTCCGTAGTCAAGTGATATAGAGAAAGGTTTAGGCCTACGAATAGAATATACAGAAGAATTTGTTACCATTTTCAATCTTTGCTGCTTTAATCGGGCTTCAACTCCCACTTTCGGAAGTTATCATAGATAATAATATTTTTTTAGACATGTTGAGTATGGAAATGATTTTTCAGTAAGAACTGGGGTAAAGTTAAACTTACACTTTCATCTTTCACAATCATCTCTGAAATTGCACACTCTGATCTCTGATTTCATGAGGCCGAAACTTGTCGACGTCCTAAAACTTATAGCTCCAACCTATAGTTTGTTTTATAATAGCATCGACAGAAAGCCGTTGATCCATTACGGTAGATTCTATTTCAGAACGGAAGGGGGGTGCAGAGTAAATGGTGGCATATGATACAGAGCAAACTAATGAATGAAGTTATAGCTCAGTAGAAAAGTTGAAATAATGGATAATAAAGTAAGCAACTTGCAGAAGTAAGCAATCAAAAACAACAATATGCAGATCACTGAAACAGTGTCTCACCTTATCTAATGCTTGTAAAATTTTAAATAGTGTACTAATAAGTAATAGAAAGGGAAAAATAATGTAGTCGAGACGTTCCTTTATTCACTTTAGCACTTACCCCAACACTTAGCTATATGAAATTATTATGTCAAGTTTTTGTCTTTATCAGAGGCGGCCTCAAAAGCCATCCACCAAATTCGAAACTGTAGAACAAAGGAAAAATCAGGAAACAAATATACCTGTCTAGTTGAACTCACAAAGGGAAGATTTTAGGATGAGTCAATACACAGTAGATAAAAAAATCGACTACAACAATCTGCAAAATCCATATGTGACCATATAAAACATGAATTTCAACATGACCATAGAGGAAAAACAAGCTATTTAAGGCTTTGAGTAAGGTAGATAAAACTAAATAGAAGAATAGTAAACAAATATGTTACCAATAAAAATATCTTCAGTAGGAACAAGTCCATCAATAAGCTACAAGAAACTTTCAAACTAACCAAAGTTAAGATAAACACACCGAACAAAAGTATACTCTTTGTGTGCCGAAATTTCAACCGGTCAAGACTCTAAGAGAAACGAAACTAATCAATAATCAACCCCCCCGAACCAACAAGAAACTTATACCAAACACCTATTCCGATAGAAACTTCAAAACCTCTGTCAAACTTTCAAAATGAAATATCATCTGTAATCACAGTTAATAATTCCAACAATTTTCTGTCCAAAGTTCGAGAGTTTAGTTAAATTGAGCTACTCTGGAAAGTCGTTACTTTTATTTCTACTTATAAAGTAACTTTTTTTCAATTTTTCTACTTATAAAGTAACTTCTTTTCAATTTTCAGTTGTTCCTATCTGCCGGTAGCTGTTGCTACCCCCGCCGCCCAAAACGACCCCACCCACACACACAAACCCTTTACAAAGCACTCATATTTTGAATAAAATTTCTATGAAAAGTTCTAGACTTGAGCAAAATTGAGTTACATAAACAACATTTTTCAAGTTTCAGCCAAATCAAGCTACCAATTACTATCTCTTGCTACAAAATACTAAGAAAAAACATAATCTTTATAGCAAAATTGAGCTACTAAAATAACTTTTTTCAACTTTCAACCAAATCAAACTATCAATTACTGCCTCTTGCTAGCAGATACTAAGCAAAAGCATAATCTTTACAGCTAAATCCAACAATAAACACCATAAAAGCCCTCTTTTTAGCAACAAAACATCTACCAAAGTTCCAACAATCCAATATCAACTACCTAAATAAGTTAACAATTTGTAAATCCAAACCAAATTAAATTTAACAAACTCTATAAATACCCAAAAAAGCAACCGTAGAATGAAGGAAGAAGAAGAAGAAGAAGAAGGCGATGATGGAGTAGTTCATAGTTAATTAATGGGAAAAGTTTTATTTATATATTTATAGAAAGGTGGTGTAAACAACGGAAAATAAAGAATGGCAGTGTAAATAATGAAGAAAAGTTGAGGAATGGCGGTGTAAATAATGAAGAAAACTAAGAATTGTGAAATAGAGATATAGATGAGACAGGCAGAAATTTATGTGGGAGATCGTTAAACATCTCACTAAATTTACATGACAAAATGAGCCTCAGCTATGCCAGCCAGGCATGTTGACCTCCTTCCTAGTTGTGCTGCTTCACTGGCTCTTATAGTATACTAGGCGGCTTACGCCACGGCCCAATATTGATCCTTTAAAATTTTACGTTACATATAGTTTTATCATTTAATTAATACCTTTATTAATTTGATTGATAAATTTTAAGTTAGACATATATTATTATATTTAGATTAATGAAATTTGTATAACAATATTTTAAGTTGCTTAAACCTTTGTGGCATTGATAACCAATTATATTTTTTAAATAATTTAAGTTTTTAATTATTATAGTTTATAATATTCTTTATTCTATTCTACTAATCAGAAGTGACATAGTCAAATTATTACTATATTATTATTTTTTTAATACATAAATATCATATAATAATTAATTAAGGATGATATAGTAAAATCACGGAATAAGTAGGCAGGTGGAAGCAGGCATGTCGACCGCCTAATTAATTATGAGTGATATAGTAAAATCACGGTTGAAGCAGCTGAAGCAGTCATGTCATGAATGTCTATTTTAAATTTTTTATTAAATTTTTTAATACATAAATGACATATAGAAATTAATTAAGGGTAATATAGTAAAATCATGGTTAAAATAGCTGAAACAACTACGTCATAAATGTCTATTTTATTTTTTATTATATATTATTATTTTTTTAATACATAAATGTCATATAATAATTAATTAGGGGTGATATAGTAAAATCACGAAATTAATTAGGGATGATATATAGTAAAATCACGAAACAAGCAGGCAGGTGGAAGCAGACATGTCGATCGCCAGCTGCCTGCTTTCAGCTGCCATTCACGCTTATATATAGTAGTAACTAGGTGGCTTAGCCGTGTTACGCACAACCCAATGTTGATACTTAAAAATTCTACGATATGTGTAATTTTAGTATTTAATTAAAACCTTCATTTATTTAGTTGATAATTTAAGTTGTTAATATGACACCTAGAAGATTTCGAGAGTCAATCAAATATTTTTATTTTAAAATTTTTTTAGTTGTTAATTATTGTGATTAATATATTTTTTTTACGTATTTTTTTTGAAATATATAACAAATTAATAATTTTTAGATATTTTAAGTTGTTAACTATGACAATTTATAGTACTTTTTATCTAATTTATAAATAATATATTTTTTTGAATATATAACAGATTAATTATTTTTTTAGATATTTTAAGTTGTTAACTATTGTAATTGATAATACCTTTTGACATTGTAATTTACTATTTAAGTTCTTAGCTAATTTATAATACTCTCCCTGTTTAATTTTTCATGGTATCGATAGTCAATTATATTTTAAAAATAATTTAAGTTTTTAATTATTATGATTTATAATAATTTTTCTTCTATTTCAATTTAAACGACACTGATATAATTTTGATGTCAATCAAATATCACGATTGAAGCAGCAAAGTAGGCATGTCTTAAATGACTCATAATAACTAATTAGAAGTGATGCTATAAAAATACTCATGAAAAAAAGTCTAAGTAGACCTTATATAAGATGTCAAATTAATTTAAAATATTATTGAGGTAATTTATTATTTTATGTCTATTTTATTTTTTTATTAAATATTTCTTTTTAATACTTAAATGACATTTAATAATTAATTAGGGGTGATATAGTAAAATTACTGTTGAAGCAGTTGGAGCAGACTTGTCATAAATGTCTATTTTAAATTTTTATTAAATATTATTAATTTTTTAATATTTAAATATTATATAATAATTAATTAGGAATGATATAGTAAAATCACGGAGCAAGCAAGCAAGTGACAAACATACATGTCCAAGCAGCTCCACTCCCACTTATTAAATAGGAGAATCGTAGTAGTAATTATAGAGTAAAAAGAACCTTTTTCAAGTTATATAATAAGATATTAAATCTTTGTAGGGAGAACTACAAACTATAAAATGTAGGACTGACTAGTTATAAAATAAAAATAATATCTTTTGGACCTTCAATTTCTCGGGGCCTAAAATACATGCTTTAGTTTCTTTACCCTCACCCATGACTATACATTAAATTTTTAGGAATTCACACTAATTATGAGGTTACAAGATCAAACAACATTGAAGCTTAGTTACTTAAGAGAAAATAAAGAATTATTCAAGCATCCAAAGGTGTGGTCTAGTGATTCAATGATATTGGTTGAGCACCATGAGGCCGGTCTCAGGTTCAATTTCCAACAGAGACAAATATTAAGTGATTTCTTCCTATCTGTTCTAGCGTTGGAGTAGAGTCACATGGTATCTGTTGCTAGTAAGAGGTGACAAGTATCCCGTAAAATTAGTTAAGGTGTGCGCAAGTTGGCATGGACACCACGATTATAAAAAAAAAAAAAGATTGATTCAAATACCTGGTGTCTACCACTCGTTTTTGGAGTAGTATTCCTCTATTTTTTTTTTTTTCTAATGACATCCTTGTTTCTTCCTCCGAAAACAAAAACTAACCATCCGCAAGATATTCTCAGCTTTCTTCATCATTTTTGCGTGGGATGCTTCTTTACTATCCTTCACGCCGCGTATAACGCAGAAGTCCTGTTTGTGCTCCTATATGTATTCCACTGCCTTAAACCCTTTCTCCGCAATGACAAGTGAGAGGAAGCTCATATCGATGCTCCTTAATTACATGTATTCTTGGTGCAAAGGAACTTTGATATTACCTATTGGTGAGTGCAGCCGACAGCATTGCACTTGAAGACTAGTCCAGGGGCCGCTCAATATACAAGTGGTGGACTAAAGCCAAAACTTAATAGATATCATAAATATTTTAAACAAAATTCATTTTCTTTTTTAAAATTCACCCTTTAAACCATTTTATATGTAACGTTATAAAGTTACCCTATTCAAGATTAATTCATTCAAAATTTTCTTTTTCATACACAAACAAAAAATAATTGATTTTAAAAAGTTTAGTTTAAAACATTATATAAACTCGCCATAAATAGAAAAAATGAACAAATGTACAGAACAAGAAAAATTTAGAACCAACAGAGTAGTATATGTACTAGTTAATGAAAGATAAACTTAGTGTAACAACTTGATAAACTTAGTGTAACAACTCATTTCATTGTTATCAGAATTTCTGTGATTAATTCAAAAGTTATATCGAGTCGGGGGTAATTCATTGTGCGCATTGCAAACATTTTGGAAAAAGGACTATTGTAGTTGTGCCCAGGTGCGTTTTAAACCCTTTTCGCCAACTTTTATTTTAATATAGTTGTCTCCTCCTAAAAATGCCCTAGGACTATTACAAAGCTAAAAATTACTAGAACAAAGAGGTAAAGGCTACAAGAGGCGTGATTCCATCTCTTACTCGTGGTTTCTCCTTCAAATTCGCTTGTTGGGATCAAGGAATATGGATTCATGCTCTCTACATACAACAACTTGGTGTCGAGGTTGATTATGATTTATGAGTAGTAGATCACTATGATTAGTTAATATGTACAAAAATATTTCTGACGAGAGAAATCATTTTTAGGCTTATGGACACTGAGTTGGGATGGATATTGACATGAAAATTTCGTAGAAAAAGATGCTTATTGTTCCAATGTGTTATATGCAAGTTTCTTTGAAAGCTTCATGTAATTGTTTAATGAACTTGATGAATTTCTATGTGTATTAGGCGAGTTGGGTGACAATCGAGTAAAGATGTGAACTTGGGGCGAACTTGCAGTTATGAGAATGACTTAATTACCTTAAGAGGGGGGAAATTAACTTATGAGTGTTATGGCCATGTGATTTTCACTATGGTTATCCTTGTTAAGGTCGGGTCATGATTAAAAAAGGTGGTGCCTTAATTTGAAGAGACTACGGGATCGTTGTCTAAAGTGTTGGAAAGAAGTGAGAGTAAAGTGTGTAACTAAGGTTAAACTTGTAATGCCTCATAAGGATGAATGGGTGATAGTGGCAAAGAAGGTCATAATTATGAACCTTGTAATGTTATTATACTTGAGAGTCGTTAGATAGTGATGAGTCACACCAGATTTGATATGCATTAAGAAGGACTGGCTAGTTAATGGATTGATGTGTAGTTGTAGACTTGATTTTGATTCCATGCTTATGTAAAAAATAAGTAAAGAAAAAAAAAGGCAATATGTGAAAGAATCACTTCTTGTATTCTTGAATGAATAATAACTGTATAAACATCTCTATTTATACAAGTGGTAAACCCTAAATCTTAACAATTAAAGGAAACAAAATACTACATACACCCCAAAAAGGAAAATAATCTCTAGAGTACTAAGAAAATATATTTTGTACACTAAAAAATATTTTGTGTACTTAAGAGAATATTCACCTAAATTAGAAAATTCCAATCCCCCCCTCAAGTTGGAGGTGGGGAAGAAACACCCAACTTGCCAAGGAGTTGGTGATGCACTAGTTGTGAAGATGAATTCACAAATGACAAGGATATTAACCCCACAAGATACTGTTGACGGACGAAGTAACAATCAATTTTGACACGCTTCGTTCGTTCGTGAAAAACACTATTCTTTGCGATATGAATGACAGCTAGACTATCAGAGTGAAGAGGTACCGAAAAGAAAATTGGAACAGAAAGATCTTCGAATAAACGCACCAACCAGGTGAGTTTGGCTACTACTCGTCTCATTGATCTATACTCGGCTTCAGCTGAACTGAGTGAGACCGAAGCTTGTTTCTTTGATTTCCACGAGATAGAAAAAGAGCCAAGAGAGATATAAAATCCACTAATTGATTTTCGAGAATCCGGACAAGTACCCCAATCAAAATCGCAAAAAGCAAGTAGTTGAAATGATGGAGAAATGGACATAAGAAGACCAAGACCAGGATCTTTCAATAAATAGCGAAGAACTCACAAAGACACATTAAAATAGGGAAGAGATGCTGGATGGTGAATGAAAGATCTGGCTTTATGTGAGTCAGGTAATTCAGTTTTTTCAGGTAAATGTCTGTACAACATTGGGTCTTTGATTGGAATTCTCTCATCTGCCTTTAATTTGATAGAAGGGTCCAATGGTGTAGAAACAGGAGAAAGATGTAAAGAATCAATTTCTGTTAACAAATTCATAATAAACTTACATTGAGATAGAATCAATCCAAGTGATTCTCTGATGACTTCCAAACCCAGAAAAAATGCCAATTTTCAAGATCTTTAATCTTGAACTCAACATCTAAGAAGATTTTCAAAGCCTGTAATTCTGCTTCATCATTTTTCGTTAATAGTATTTCATTGACATAAACTGCAACAATAGAAATTGAATTATTTGATTTCTTAAAAATAAAAGAGTAGTCATTTACAGAATGACTGAATCCTTTGAAGTTGAGTGCTTCAGTAAGTCTTGAGTTCCACTGTTTGGATGCTTGTGTAAGTCCATAACTAGACTTTTTCAACAAACAAACATGGCTAGGTGAGGTGGAGTAATCTCATGAGGGAATTTCATATATACTTCTTCATTAAGATCGCCATGTAAAAAGGAGTTATTGACATCCAACTGAAAAAGGCCCCATTCTTTCTTCATAGCAATAACAAGTATGCATCTTAAGTAGTCATTTTTACCACCGGTGAAAATATTTCATTGTAATCCACTCCTTTTTGTATATCACCTCTAATAACCAATCGGGCCTTATACCTTTCAATACTCCCATCTGAATATTACTTGATCTTATAAACCCATTTACAGGGCTATGCTTTCTTTCCTTGAGGTAAAACAATATTCCAAGTCTTATTCAATTCTAGATCTTCTATTTTCTTATCCATAGCTTCTTGCCATACTGGAATATGCACTACTTGCTCATAGTTAACAGGTTTATGAATACTAGAAACGGAGTTGATATGACTTGGTTAGAAGAAGACAATTCATTAAAAGGAAAAGAAATAGGGGTCACAAGACTAAGAAAACATGTAGAACTTATATCTGTGAATTGAAGAGCATTGCAAACATAATCCTAAAGATAAGATGGTGTTTTAATTATCCTAGAAGACTTTCTAAGCACGATGTCCAAGGTTTGATTTGGACAAGGAGAAGTGTAATCTTCGATAGAAGTAGGAGAAGTGGATGAAATAAAGATTGGAGAATGATGAACTGACTTAGTGGAATCAAAAGTTGGCATAGTAGGATTAGTAATTGGAAAAGTAGTGTCATGACCCGAACTGAGGTCCTGACCGTGACGGACATCCCGAACTATGAAGGCCCGGGCGCCCCTCTCTATCTAACAATCATGCACAATGTTCATACAATTAAAAAATATGAAAAATTATCATACGGAAACATAGTCAATCTCATAAGTAAATTGAACAATTCAGAAGGAAAAGTTCTTAACATTCAAAACATATGACACCGGTTTACGAAATCTCTAACAATACAAGAATTAATATACATTTAAAAACTGGGACAAGGCCCCCAATCAGACCATGAAACAAACAAAACAGTAATGTCCAATACCCAAGACCTTTCGAAATAAGAGGGGTTCACCAACTGCAAACTTCGGACAAACAATCTACATCTTATCGAAACCCCGAGACTATGCCTTAGATCCTGAAATATAGAGGGTCAATACAAATGTACTGGTACACAGGGCAATCCAAAATAACATATTTTTATATAATATAAGAGAGAGCAATTAATGGAATGTTTTACATACAATATATGAAAACACATAGGCATACTTAAAAGACTTTGAAACGTTCCTTTGAAATCATAACTCTCTTTATCTTACTTCTGAGATAGATGGTACACCCTGCATTTCTACAATCCCATAGGCTATATGAAATCCTCCCTTGATTCGGCGGCCAAGCCCCCAATCTAAGTTTGCCGAAAAGATTGGAGTCCTAATCACTATTCTAGTATACCAGTGTCTCAAGGACAAGTATACATTGACATTAGCCAATCATATAACCTGAATTGACAAAACTCAATTTTCAGCAATGAGCTCTTACACTCAAACGCCTTCTTCGGGTAACCATCTACCTCTGTTTAGGCCTAATTGTAGTTCTTTAAACATCACGCTTCATAAGCAAAATCTTTCAATGTTTAAAATCTTAAGGGTTTATCATCGCAGGGTATTGTCATATCCAGACTTACAAGTCGTTCATATCATATCAATTCCACAACCCTTTACATTCAAAATCATGTTATTTGGACCACCCAAAC
This sequence comes from Capsicum annuum, assembly GCF_002878395.1. Classification (NCBI taxonomy): domain Eukaryota; kingdom Viridiplantae; phylum Streptophyta; class Magnoliopsida; order Solanales; family Solanaceae; genus Capsicum; species Capsicum annuum. Next base: position 177,259,613 of record NC_061114.1, on the reverse strand, counting down.
CAATTCAACAGTACAAGAAGATTTGTAATTCAAAGTACATGACAACTTATGAAAAGATTCTCATCTTTCAATTCTTAAACTATGGTGGCCAGTCATTTTGCATCAAACCATGCACTTCTTTAAATCATCACTATTCATTTATATAAACAAGAAAACACCCTCTCTTCAGTTCATAATCAATATCAAGTACTTGAATAATAGTAAAGACATTTGTATCATGCTTCTCAATATGCAAGTGAATAATTCATAACATATGAAAACATGGGCTTATGTTCATGCTCTCAATTCTACATTCAAACTCAAAAACGCATACATACTTATATATGAGTACAAATCAAATTTAGGGGAAGGACTCAAGACCAAAATATTAAATCATTAAAAAGGATTCATAATACATATTCTTTAAATTGTTCTCAAAACCCTTCAAGAATATATGATTTCAACATTTTGAAACTTACTAAACAATTTCAATATGCCTATGAAATTTAGGACAACCCCACGTACCTCAGATTACTTAGTTTGAAGGAGCGCTGAACTGGAGCATGTGCCGCATGCTCTATCGCGGGCTCCCTCAGGGGTGGACTGGAGCATGCGCCGCATGCTAATCATGCGACCTCACTTCTTCCCTCACGAGAATGGCTATAACTTTTCACTTGGGTATGAGATTAAGGCGTAATTGGTATCGTTGGAAAGCTGACTCAATTATCTACAATTTGGTGTTCTTGAGTTGTAAAATTCTACTTGTATCAAAATTTATACACGTTCAAAGTAGACCCTTGTAAAATCAAATACAAAGATTTAGCGGAATCTATGGTTCTTAGCTCAACTTCTAAGTAACTCCTATGAAGATTTTTCACCTCGAAATCACTTCAAACACGAGGATAAAGATCATAACACTTATTATCACTTGGAAATAATTTCTATTAGATCTTACACACGTAGGAACAACAGTTCAATTTTCAGTTCAAAAATATGGGGTGTTACATTATCTCCTCCTTAGGATCATTTATCCCCGAATGATGGGTAGGGACTTTTTCAATCTCTAAAAGTGTAGAACAAAGAACATAATCTCTAATTGAACATTTTTCCATAACAAAATATGCAAAGGTATCAAATGAGCTTCATAATAGCCCCTAGTGAACATATAAGCATGAAGTACGAGGTAATGAGACTTTATGTAGGGATAATCTTGCATATGAGTTCTATGAATCATAATCATCACAACATAAGGCATGAGTTAATTTGGTGATAATAGGTCTGATTTACATCGGTACTAATCATGAAATAATGTTTTCATGGGACATAGGATTTGAAGCATTCTCTACCTTACAAGGTACAACGAATAGACTTAAACTTAGAGACACTACTCGGCTATGCCCCAATATTAAAAAGCATACTTCACACTTTCCATCTTACATTTCTAGCATCACACATCTAACCACAAGAGTTTGAGTCCCACTGTAAAGTGCTTTTATGTTGAAGCCTAACTCGGAGTAACAAAGTGCTAACTAAGCTACGGAGCCCGGTACTCTACATTCTGTTAAGAATATTATTCTACCTTATCACTACCATCAAACACACTCGAGTTCTAAATTCAAGAAGTACTAGCCACATAGTACATTGGTTTGTGTTTTCATCAACCACAACATTCAAGCCTATCATTACTACACCCACTTCCTGGATTTCCCCCACTAAGACCAGCAAATTCAATCATTCTCACAAAGATTTATGCCATATATCTCCTTCCTAACTATTTCACATAACGAAAGTTCATATCCTTATTCCTCCTTCTCCTATGGCCTTAGCTCAAGAAATCATATAAAAAAAATTTCACCTTCAAGAGCATCAACTCTCCTACCTAAAACATCACCACACTTCCACAACCACCATCATACTAACATACAGAGGGTTATTAAGGGTCCCAAGCATAAGCATCATGAATTGGAGAAACACTACTCAATCATAACTCATATTCATTGATCTACTCAAGGCGGGAAATGAGGTGACGATACGATAGAATAGACACAAAGTGCTTCAGATATCAAGTGTCTGGATCATAAGTAAAGAGTCGTTCGGTGTAAACACAACACAACGTGATTTATTAGGATAGACTACAGTGAGAAACACGGGTGCACATATCTTATGATTTGTATAACATAAGGTCGGGATTCATAAGGTCGGTGATTAAGACAAGGATTGCTACTTGAGGCTATTTCTCTTTATTTTATTTGCATAAACCTTGTCACTCTGGCTAATCCCGCCATAAAAATAAATCAGTAACATATAAGAATATAGTTCCTTAGAACCAAGTATGATTTGGGACACAGATTTATGGATCATGAACAACATAACATAGAGCCTTGATACTTGGAGTATTGGACCACTGAGGGACATTATTGCTTCTAGTTTAGAGGTCGGGACTTGACATGAGTTACATAGAGAACTCGAACCATAGGCATAGGCATGACTTGAACACATGATGTAAGACATTAGCAGAATAATCTTCTAAATTAAAGAGGAGAAGTATGCTTGAGTAGGAATAGGTTTAACATGACTCCCCCCTGCAACTTGCCACACTGAGAAAATTCAGGAACTACCTTAATTCACCATCTCCCTCTTAGATCAAAGTCACAATCCTATACTTACAGACATAACCTCACATCAAATCTATAGCCATAACCCTCAACATAAAAAGGATATTACTATATACATAAACTCTAAACTCTCCTTGATAAACTATACTCTGAAGGCCTTGCTTTCCGAAAATGATACTCTTAACTTTCGCTAACCTCTACAACCATCACCCTACAACTCACACTCTCATGAGCATACATATCCCCGCCCTTTATCACATAAAAATCCACTCTCTGCTACTTAACATTCTAACATTAGACCGTTAATCACATAACTTACATCATGATAGAATTTTTAAGACTATACCAAAGGCACATACTGCTTACCTGTATTTCCTCAATCAGCTCTAAGGAACATCACACAACAACTCCTTAGTCTTTTCCATACTACAAAATCCAAGAACATGAACTAGGTACATGCAACAATTATACCAAAAAATCTTACCTAACGCCATACTACTGAGGGGGGTGCAACTTATTCTAATATACTTATGCCCTTATCCATTTAATGACTCAACCATGATTCATCACTCTTAACACAAATATTCATGACTATATATATATATATATATATATATATATATATATATATATATCACAATTTTTCACTCCTTATTTTGTAAGTTGACAACCTAGGCTATTTCAAACATTACATCAGGCTAACAACTTTATTCCCATAACATGCATTATCAATCTTGAGCTACTATTCTGATCACTACACTCCACATCTAAAATTCAAGCCTATTGTCGAACAACGCCAATTATATAGAGCATTCCATATACTAATCTAATCGATCGAATAAAAATGTCAACCTAAGTCTCATATTTAACTTAACTATGGCCCATAAGTTCATCCTCTCCACGACAATACTACTATACCTCAAAATCTACTACATACCTTATCACATGAAGTACTAGTTTACAACTACTAAAGGAAGGAAAATCAAGGGGGTAAAGTCACATAATAGGGATAGTCAATCTTAATCTTATATTATAACCCATTACGATTCTATCAACATATTTCACTTTCTCACATCATAGTTACTTTTACCCATGCATACATCACAAATACCTTCAAAATTCCATATACAGTAATGAGTCTTTACTTATAACTTATTGGCTAATCTAACCATCTTTATTCACAGCCTATAAGGGATTTCTATAACCATCATAACTATCCATTCTGTGATTCTTTCCTATTTTGAATAAATAATAATCTTAGCCAACAACTTCTTTTACAGACTACTATACAGTCTACAATTATTACTACCACATCAATCTATCACTATAAAATGGCAATCCACTCCTCAATTCATAATTATTCAACTAAAACTATTTATTTACACAAAATTCACCCTCACTCCGACCTCTAGCCTTGTGATTTCACATCACCAACTTCTTAGTTATCTTACTACCAATAGGTCATGAAACTTTAAGATATACTACTACTCGGGTGGAAATATAGTTCCAATATTCTACTACACATTATTACCTTAAGCATGACATCTGCAGTAAAATTTTTGAAAAGGGGACTGAATACACTTCGTAGCTTAGGCTGAAAAGCACGATTTCATCAGGATAAAGGTGGACACTTGAATCAATATGCCTTGAAGCACTAATGGACTCCTCTCAAGTCCTTGTGCTATCTCATAACCTTATGGATAACCCAATTAGAGAGAACTACATTGCTGGGGAAGCTAGACTCTTAGACTTGTATCACCTCGACAATGAGGCATGGCCCATGAAATTACAACAAGGAAGGAATTTGGATAACTTTCTTATAGACGACACTATAGAACGAACTAGAGTATGAAAGAATAAGAAACAACTCTTAAATGCCCGATAGTCTCCTGATATAAGTGTGGTGCACAACATACCTATAAGCAAGACTCTACTAGACACGAATTTGCAGACACCCTGTGACCATGAACTATGCTTTGATACCAAGTTTTTCATGATACAAACTGACACCCTGGTCATGACGGACATTCTGAACCATGAAGGCCCGGACGCCCCTATTATCTGGCAATCATGCACAATGTTCATACAATAAAAAGTGCAAAAAATTATCATACGAAAACATGGTCAATCTCATAAGTAAACTGAATAATTTGAAAGGAAGTTCTTAACATTCAAAACACATGACACCAGTCTACGAAATCTCTAACAATACAAGAATCAATATACGTCTAAAAATTGGCACAAGGCCCCTAGTCGAACTGTGAAACAAACAAAATAGTAATGTCCAATACCCAAGACCTTCCGAAATAAGGGAGGCTCACTAACTGCAAACTTTGGACAAACAATCTACAGCTTAGCGGGACCTCGAGACTGTGCCTTAGATCTTGAAATATAGGGGGTCAATACAGATGTACTGGTACGCATGGCAATCTAAAATAACATATTTTTATATAACATAAGAGAGCAATTTATGAAATATTTTTCATACAATTTATGAAAACACATAGGCATACTTAAAATACTTTGAAATGTTCCTTTGAAATCATAAATCTCTCTTTATCTTACTTTTGAGATAGATGGTATAACCTACATTTCTACAATCCCACGGGATGTATGGATTCCCCCCTTGACTTTGTGGCTAAGCCCCCAACCTAAGTTTGTCGCAAGGATTGGAGTCCTAATCACTATTCTAGTATACCTGTGTCTCAAGGACAAGTATACATTGGCCTTAGTAGATCATATCTCCTGAATCGGCAAAACTCAATATCCAGTGATGAGACCTTACACTCAAATACCTTCTTTGGTTAATCATCTACCTCTCTTTAGGCCCAATTGTAGTTCTTTAAATAGCATGCTTCATATACAAAAATATTCAATGTTTAAAATCTTAAAGGTATATCATCTTAGGGTATCATCATACCCAGACTTGGAAGTCATTCGTATCATAACAATTCCACAACCCTTCACATTCAAATTCATAGTATTTAGACCACCCAAATTAATTCAGCAGTACAAAAGGATTTGTAATTCAAAATACATGACAACTTATGCAAAGATTCTCATCTTTCAATTCTTAAACATATGTTGTCCAGTCACTTTGCATCAAACCATGCACTTCTTTAAATCATCACTATTCATTTATATAAATAAAAAAATTCCCTCTCTTCAGTTCATAATCAATATCAAGTCCTTGAACAATAGTAAAGACATTTGTATCATGCTTCTCAATATGCAAGTGAATAATTCATAACATATGAAAACAAAGGGCTTTATAACAAGAGAGGGATTATGAATATTCATGCTCTCAATTCAACATCCAAACTCAAAAATGCATGCATACTTATATACGAGTACAAATTAAGTTTAGGAGAAAGCCTCAAGACCAAAAAATTATATCATTAAAAAGGATTCATAATGCATATTCTTTAAATTATTCTCAAAACCCTTTATGAATATATGATTTCAACATTTTAAACTTATGAAAACAATTTCAGTATGCCCATGGAGTTTAGGACAGCCCCACATACCTCTAATTACTTAGTTCGAAGGATAGAACCCGAATCTTGATTAGTTTTCTTAGAAATCTTGACTTAAGAGCTTGATTCTTGATTTTTGGGGGTTTAGGGTTTTCTTGAAGAGGAAAAGAGAATAATGATGTAACAAAATCTCTTTGGGGGCTTAAATCTTGTGTTTTTGACGGTTTTGGGTGAGGTAAATGACCTATTGCCCTCAAACATGTCGAAACAAAAACCAAAAAATATGGGAGCGTCCTATGGAGCATGCGTCGCATGATCTGAAGCGCCGAAATGGAGAGTATGCTACATTTTCTATCGTGGGATACCTCAGGGGTGGACTGAGGCATGTACCGCATGCTAATCACACGACCTTATTGCCTTCCTCGCGAGAATGGCTATAACATTTTGCTCAGGTATCAGATTAAGGAGAAATTGGTATCGTTGAAAAGCTGACTCAATTATCTACAATTTGTTGGGTCTTGAGCTGCAAAATTATACTTGTATCAAAAGTTATACTCATTCAAATTAGACCCTTGTAAAATTGAATACGAAGATTTAGCCGAATCAAAGATTCTTAGCTCAACTTCGCTTTAAATGACTCCTGTGAAGATTTTTCATCTCTAAAGCACTTCAAACACGAGGATAAAGATCATAACACTTATTCCCACTTGAAAATAATTTCTATTAGAGCTTACATACGTAGGAACAACAATTATATTTCTAGTTCAAAAATACGAGGTGTTATAAGTAGAATGTGACGTAAGATAATCAGATTCTGGTTCTGATAGATATAAAGGAAAATTAGAGTTTGTATGCGCATCAGGAATATCAAAATTTAATGAAGAAGAAATAGTGTCAGGAAATAATTTTTGAGAAATATTTGACATATCCAAAAAAAGAAAATACTCTTCATGAAAAATTACATCTCTAGAAATAAAAATATTCTTTATTTGAGATTCATTACCTTATGTTCCTTTTCCCAAAAGTATCTCCTAAGAATACACAAGGAAAAACCCTTGGATCAAACTTTATTCTATGATTAGATAAGGTGGAAACAAAACATAAACAACCAAAATATTTGAGATTTGAATAGATAGGTTTAGATTTGAAAAGAACTTCAAAAGGTGACTTATGTTGTAGGATTGAGGATGAAAATCTATTTATAAGGTAAGTTGTTATTAACAAGTATTCTCCCCAATATATAATAGGTAAACGAGATTGATATAGTAAAGCCCTTGATGTTTCTAGTAAGTGTTTGTATTTTCTGTCTATTATTCCATTTTGTTGTGGACTGTAAACACAAGTAATTTGGTGAATGAATCCTTTTTAAGAAAAAAATCAGATTGTATTTTACCCCTTCTTAATTTAAAAGCTCTGTCTGTTCTGATTATTTTAACCTTGGTATTGAATTGTCTTTCTATCATGAAAAGAAATGATTGTAAAATGGGAAAAACATTTGATTTTGTGCTAAGAAGATGAGTCCAAGTGGCTCTACTAAAATCATCAACAATTGTTAAAAATACCTAAAAACATCATGTGTGGTGATTTTATAAGGTCCCCAGGTATCCACATGTATTATATCAAAAATTGCTTTAGTGAAAATAACACTTTTAGAAAAAGTTATCTTTGATTGCATAGCCATTAGACAAATAGCACAAGGAGAAGAAAATTTTAAACTAGATAAAGAAACTGAAACAATCTTCTTCACATTACTCAATGGCATATAACCTAACATATAGTGCCATAGTCTTTCTTTTACATTCGAATCAAAGAAACTCAAAGAAGAAGTAAGGACATTAGCTACTGAATTTGAAAAAAACAAACTGTTATGATTCGGACAGATTAAGCAAACCACAAGCAAAAGGAAAGACAATAACACACAGATTTATGTAAAAACCCTTGTGGGAAAAATTACGGGCAGAGGCAGAGGAATTTACTATAATGGATAGAGAGAGAGAGAGTATAACGTGGAGATGAATTATCTCAATGACGTATTTTTCTGAATACACAAAATAACCCACTAAATGCACTTATATAATATGTGCATACAAATAAGTCCTAGGCCCAAAAACATAAAGGTATATACTGTGGGGGATTCTTCCCCGCGCCCCTATCGGGATCAGTAGTGGGCTCTGAGATTGGGCTTATTGGCCCGATCCCTACACTACCACCACAGACCCCATTAATCACAACATAGGTCGCACCATACTTTCAGGCCCAGACCAACAAAATTCGGGTTACAACTCTAACAATCTCAATCTTGACACAAGTTATAATTTAGAACTCAAAATCTATTTCAAGATAAACTCTCCACCTTTTCTACAAAAGTCCCTAAGGTCACATCTCAATAGCTAACACCAACCAAGTCTAAGAAATGCTCAAACTTGGCACTTGGTAGTGTCTTGGTTATCATATAAACAGGGTTATTATGGTTACTAATCACGCTCATCATCTATCTTTGGAGATAATGTGGCCGAGAGTTTGAAGTGAGCAGTCAATGGAGTACTGACCGGCTTGACATTTTGCATATTTAAATTGTGAAGCACTTTCTCAATATATATTTTTTGACTCAAGTATAACTTACACTTCTCTCTATCTCTCAAAATTTCCACGCCAAGAATTTTCTTTGCTTCTCCTAGATCCTTTATCCTAAACTCCTTGCTAAGCTGGGCTTTGACTTTTATTATCTCTCTCTATTCTTTGTTGAAATCAACATATCATCAACATACAAGAGAAGATACACGAACGAACCATTACTTATCTTCTTAAAGTAGACACAACTATCATAACTACTCCTCCGAAATATATGAGAGGTCATAAAAGAGTCAAACCTCTTATACCACTGCCTGGGGACTGTTTTAAGCCATAAAGAGACTTTTTCAGCAAGCATACATAGTCCTCCTTTCCCGAGACTACAAAACCCTCTGGTTACTGCTTATAGATGTCCTCCTCAAGTTCTCCACGTAAGAATATAATTTTGACATCCAATTGCTCAAGCTTAAGATTATGCATGGCCACAATACCAAGTAAGGCTCAAATTAAGCTATGCTTAACAATTGGAGAAAACACATTTGTGAAGTCAATACCTGGAACCTGACTGTAGCCTTTAGCAACTAGTCTTGGTTTATATCTAGCATCTTCAACTCCCGATGTTCCATCTTTCTTTTAAAATACCCACTTGCAATGGACAGTTTTCTTATCTTTAGGTAATCTCACCAAATACCATGTGCCATTCTTATGAAGTGATTCTATCTCCTCCTGCATAGAAATTATCCATCGGCCGAAATCATCACAACTAACTGCCTCTGAATCAGAAGAAGGTACTTCACCGAAATCAATACCTTCTGCTACATTTAATGCATAAGCAACCAAATCAGATTCAACATACTTTTGAGGAGGTCTAATTTCTCTTCTAGGCCTGTCTTTAGCAATAGAATATTGTAGCATCACTGGTGGTGAAGAAAAAATAGTAACACTCTGTATCTCCAGGCTAGATTGAGAAGTAGGCACTGGTGTAGACTTTGCTCCAATATGCAATTCAACGTGGGTGTTTGACTTTTGCTGATTCATGTCACTAAGCTTATTTGGAGGCGAAGCACTAGATTCAGAAGAAGCCCAAAGAATGGCAGTTTCATCAAACATAATATCCTTGTTAATTATAACCTTTCTGATTTTTGGACACCAAAGCTTGTAACCTTTAACACCAGGCTTATAACCCATAAATAAGCACTTAACAGATCTAGGCTCCAACTTTCCATTATCAACATAAGCATACGCAGGACATCTAAATATCTTCAAATCAGAATAACTAGCAGGAGTACCAGACCATACCTCTTGTAGAGTCTTTTTATCAATCGCGACTGAGGGAGAAAAATACAAGTTGTGGAAGAAACTTCATCCGAAAAAGACTTGGGTAAATAAACATTAGAGAACGTACATCTTACCTTCTACATTATAGTCCTATTCATTCGTTCGGCCACACCATTCCGCTGCGGAGTATGACAAACTATCAAGTGCCTCACAATTCCTTCTAACTTGCACAGAGCATTAAATTCATTAGAACAGAACTCTAAACCATTATTGGTTCAAAGGCATTTTACTTGCTTCCCTATTTGTTTTTCAATCATAGTCTTCAGATCCTTGAAAGTCGACAATGCATCATTCTTTTGCTTCAGGAAGAACACCCAAATTTTTCTGGAATAGTCATTAATAATAGTCATAATGTAATTAGCACCTCCTCTAGAAGGTACTTTAGAAGGACCCAGAGATCAGAATGAATGTAATCAAGTGTGCCTTTTGTTGAGTGGATGCCTTTAGTGAATCTGAATCTTTTTTGCTTCCCAAAAATGTAGTGCTCATAAAACTCCAATTTGGTAATACTCTGCCTATCAAGAAGTCCTCTCCTGCTTAGTTCAGCCATCCCGTTTTCACTCATATACCCCAGGCGCATATGCCAAAGTTTAGCAATGTCACTTTCTGATAGAGAGAAGGTAGAAACTGCTGCATCACCTATAACCATAGAGCCTTGCAAGACATACAAATTTGCAGACTTTATCTATCCCTTCACCACAACCAGAGCACCTTTAGTAACCTTCAGGACTCCACCTTCACTAGTGTACCTATATCCGTTTGAATCAAGGGTACTCAAGGAAATGAGATTTCTCTTCAGGTATGGGACATGCCACACATCACCAAATGTCCTCACAACCTCATTTAATATCTTAATTCTGATTGTTCTAATACCAACTCTTTTGCAAGGTGTGTTATTTCCCATTAACACAACACCTTTAGAGACTGCTTCATATGCTGTAAACCAATCCCGATTGCGACACATATGAAATGTGCAAGCTGAATCAAGAATCCAATACTCACAGGGTTTGGAGTTACCATAAAAAACTACTAAGAGTTCTTTATCACTACTGCCATCTTCAACAAAACTGGCTTCACAAGATTTCTATGGTTTTGGAGCTGTTTTTTCTCTCTATTCTGTAACTTCCAGCACTTGAATTTGATATGACCCTTCTTCTTACAGTAGTTACAGGTTTTGCTTCTATTTCTGGATTTCTATCTGTTTCTATCATCACCTACAGAGTTTCTCTCATGATTTCTTCCTTGAACAATGAGACCATCTACTTGAATCTCCAACTCATTCACAAGATGCTTCATCTTCTTTTTAGAGAACAACGCATCATAGACTTTATCTATGGTCAAGGTATCACGACTATGTAAAATCATATCCCTAACGTTCGAGTATGATACAGGCAATGAAAACAATAGAATCAACCCTAGATCTTCCTCATTGTACTTAACCTCCAGAGTTTCTAAATCAGAGATGATTTTCTTAAAGATAGATAAATGATCCTCTAAGTACACACCCTTAGAATACGATGGGAATAAAGTCGTTGTTTATGATGCAACTTACTAGTTAAGCTCATCTTCATGCAAACAGATTCCAGTTTCAACCACAACGCAGCGGCAATAGTCTCCTTCAAAACATCCTGTAAAATTTGATTGGGATAAATGAAGGTAGATCTAAGATAGAGCCTTCCAATCCTTGCATTATTTTCATTATTTGTACATGATGAGGGCATATGATCAAACCCTAATAGATCATCGTCCAAATCTATCTACGCGAGTACAACCTGTATCTTAACCTTCCATAATAAAAATCTGGTGTTGCAGTCAGACAGTGGAATATCATACTTCATGGTTGCCATCCCCGAGAAAACAATCGAATAATCTCTGATACTATTTTGTTATGATTCAGACAGTTTAAGCAAACCACAAGCAAAAAGAAAGTCAATAACATACAGATTTACGTGGAAACCCTTGTGAAAAAACCATGGGCAGAGGCAGAGGAATTCACTATAATGGACAGAGAGAGTACAATGTGGAGATGAATTGTCTCAATGAAGTATTTTTCTTAATATACAAAACGACCCACTAAATTCACTTATATAATATGTACATACAAATAAGTCCTAGGCCCAAAAACATAAAGGTCCATACCGCGGGGGCTTCTCCCCCGCACCCCTATTTGGATCAGTGGTGGGCTTTAGAATTGGGCTTATCAACCCGATCCCTACCTACCACCACAGACCCCATTGAAAATAACAACATGGATCGTACCGCAAAACTTTCAGGCCCAGACCAATAAAATTTGGGTCACAACTCTAACACAAACTATTAGAGCTAACATTAGATAAGCTTTTTGTAGACTCTGCTGGTTGACTCTTTGTGAAAACTGCAGACTTGAACACATATAGACCTCCTTCTTCTCTACCAAGCACCAGAGGGCTCTTCAGTGAAGGGCCCTGCAACATAAAAAAAGTATTAAGAGTGAAAAGTATGAATTTTTGAAATTATTTACACAATTTGTGAATAGAAAGAAAATTAAATTTGAAAGAAGGAATGTAAAGGACATTATGTAGTATTAGATTACTTAAAATATATACTTATCTAGAATGAGTAACTTTCACTTTATAGAAATTAGGAAGAGTAACCATGATAGGTTTAGACATTGGGCTTAAATTAGAAAAGAGACTTTTATTGAAAGTCATGTGCTCAGAGGCTCCACTGTCCATTATCCAAGAATCATTGTCAAATTTGAACAAACAAACATATGAATTGAAAAACTTCATCATACCAGCACAAGTGAGATTAGAAGATGCATCAGTGGTTCTTGTATTCTTTGAATCCATTTTCTGCAAAAAACTGCATGAGTTGTGCAATATTTCTTGATTGAGTGATATACTATCTACAGAATTATTCAATTTTTATGGATTTTCTTCACTTGTTCCAAAAACATTGTTAATCATAGCTCCATTTTGGTCTTGGTGAAATTAAAATCTGTAGGAAATTCATGAATTTTGTAACACTGATCAATAGTGTGCCCTACTTTCTTGCAATAGTTACATGTCAAGTTATTTTTCTTAATGAGATTGCCTTGTTGAGTCTTATACTCATCAAATTTTCTTCCATATCTATTACCAATAAGAAAAGAAGCTAATTCTACTGGGTAAGCAGGAGTAGCATGGATTTCTCTCTGTTTGTCATCTTGAATCACAAGGAAATATGCCTAACCAATATTTGAGAGAGGAGAATACAACAAAATATTACTTCTAACCCCTATGAAGGATTTATTCAAACCCATGAGAAATTGGAGCAACCTTTTATCATATTGGGATTTTTCTCCCTTTTATTTTGCACAGCATTCACACTTACAACTATAAGCAAAAAAGGTGTTAAGAGCATCTAACACATCCCATAGGCTTTTCATTTTAGTGAAATAAGTAGAAATACTTGAATTTCCTTGAACTACAATATTTAAATCCTTTTGTAATTGAAATAATTTTGCTCCATTGGCTTGACCAAATCTATCTTCTAGGTCAGACCATAAGACTTTGGCACTTTTGGAATATAGGACAGATTCAACAATTTTCTTTGATAGATAATTCTAGAGCCAAGACAAGACCATGTTATTACATCTTGCCCAAGCTATCTGAAGATTTATATAGTAGGAACAACTAGAGATACATTAATAAATCCTAGTTTGTTCTTGGCTAAAAATGCAATCATAACTGCCCTTCTCCAGCCAGCATAACTCCTTCCATCAAAGATAGTGGAGACTAGGTTCATGTTGGGATGATCAGAAGAGTGTATGTAGTAAGAATGCGATGAATCAACTACATTAATTGTAAGGATTCCATCACCCTTTTTAGTAGTTTGGATTAAAAGATCTTGAACATCACCCATTTTAGCAGATACGAGAAAAAGAAGATGAATACTAAAAGAAAGAGAAAAATACAACAACACAGGAATATGAATACTAAACGAAAGAGAGAAAAAAATATAGGAATATTTAGATGAAAAAAATAACACTGTTGTAATGACTCATGGCTACCCCCTAGTCGTCACACGGTGCTTACGACGTCGAAGGACCACAAGCTAGCACATGAATGATATCTGCCATGAGCACTGGATAATATAACTATAATTAATAAGGAAAAATGGGCTAAAATGCCATAAGGTTTAAAACATATGAAATACTGATAAAATATAACATATGTAAAACTAAATACTATCTGAAAATCCTTTAACTGAATTTGTGTGAAACTGGAGTTGATGGGACTATCCGCCAACTAACTCCATCTACTATACTACTCCATCTATTGAAAATATGAAATAATAGAATATCCTCAAATGATGAGGACTCACTATTAAATCTACTATTGCTGGCTGAATTTGAATCTACTATGCGTGGTTGGGAACCTAAGCGTCTGAACCTATGATATGAAACATCATAGCACAGGAAAGTATGCATCAATATGTAGGAATGTACTGGTATGATAAATGAGGTAAGACTGAATGAAAGGGTTCATATGCATGAACAATAACTAACTAAATGATGTAGAATAACTGAACATGAGAGTACATGGATAATCTGAACTACGAAAAATACTGAGTATGAAATACTATGCGTTTATATACATGCTGTAACTAAGATTTTCTAAAGCTAAGTACTGAATTCTAATAATTGAGTAACTAATATCTGAGTTACTAATAACTGAATTACTGGTTCTGAATTGACTGTGTCTGACAGTTCTGATTCTGTAGAACTAAACTGTGTTCCCTACTGAAGACCAAAACTAAAACTAAAATTGTGGGAGGTAATCATCTAACCGATATGCTCCTCTCTGAACTGAGTGGGGTCCAACCTGTAACCCCAGATGGAATGGTGCTAATACCATGCCACGGGTACTAACACTAGAAAACCAGGATGCCAAGTCTGACTGACGGGTGACACCTGGGCGGAGCCAATCCTAATTTGATGGGTGAACCCTGGAAGGTAGTCAAGCCAAATATGATGTGTGACTCCTCATCTTGCACTGGCTACGCAGTTCTGGAGTATAGGGACTGCTGCTAACAACTTTGCTTGTCTGACGGGGAAGCCATTATCCTTGCACTCGCTCGGTGCTAAATCCTACTCCCAACTGAATAGACACTGAACTATTATACTGGACTGAACTGGACTGAATTTACTGAGTTTCCTGAGTGCTATAAATGACTGAGTTCTACTGAGTTCTATATCAAACTGAGAGTACTATTGATCATGACAAGACTGACACTATTCTGTAACTGACACTGACTCTAAATAAACAGCTAAATTATTGGGTATTAAATACCCCTAGGACTCGATAGCATGAAAAGTAAAGCATCACATGATCTAGCAAATCATAACAATGTATACATGTTCATATATCATCTATAGAAATATTTTATCAAACACTTATAGGGCATAAGCTTGTTCATTTACTAACATGTCATGATTTCATCACTTTATTCACATGGACATTCTATCAAACACTTGGGGAGCACAACTTCATACACATAATCATGGATAACATATAAACATGGAAACTATAATGCCCAACTTACAATTCCATGGGTTTAGCATGCAATTCATATAATTCCCCATAAAATACTAGTCTAATTTCATGAATCATATAATAATCATGAATCAAAGTCCAATTAACATCATAGACACATTAATCACTTTGTAAATTCAAGGGTTTATCAAGATAATCACATATTCATCCCACATGCTATTTTATTTCACAAAACTTGCACTTAAATCATGGATTGAAACCCAACTGCTATCATGAACATGAATTCAATATAATTCAAATATGAAAATCATAAATCTGAGATCTTGTATATTTAAAAAGGGATTCTTGGACTCTATGGGTGAAAGGAACCCATAGATGAACACCTAACATACCTGAGAAGAACAGTTCTTGAAGGTTCTCGGAGATATTCTTGAGGATTGACCTTGATTCTTGAACTAGCATTTTTGCCTCTTGAGAGAGAATGATTTAATTTAGGGAAAAACTGAATGAATAATGGTGTAACTAGATTTATTAGGGTTGAATTTTGTGTTAAAGGTTGACTAGGGCCATGGAAAAAGACTCAAATACCCCTGAAATGATTTAAAAACTCAAAATTTAAAATTGAAAATTAACTAAAAAATTTTGATCTGGGCCCTTAGCGCGACGCGGCGCCATCGCGCCGTGTCACTGAAAAGTGGACAACTGAGAATTGGACCATCAACGCGATGCGGTGGGATCGCGTTACCCCTTGGATACGACCTGAAAGTTCACCGCGACGTGGTGGGATCACGTTGGTGTACCAAAAATTGACAAATGTGAAAATAAGTTGTGGCGCGATGCGCTGGTATCGCAGTACCTCACTGAAAACTGAAAATTGGGAAAAAAACTAGTGGTGCGACACGGTGGTATCACGTTGTCTTACTGAAAAATGACAAACACCATTTGGACTGCCTCCGCGATGCGCTAGAGTACCAGGTGGTACACTGTCTTACTAAAATGGCTCTAACTCTTCGCCTGGGGTGTCGAATTTGGGTAAATTTGGTATCGATAGAAAGCTTATTCAATTTTCCACACAATGAAAAGTCAAAATCTTAAAAATTACATGTATAAAAGTGTATTCATCTTTAAAGAAAGTCTTTGACATTTTTGGGACGAATTTAAGCTAGGAAAAAGTACGGGGTGTTACAACTACTCTTGATACCATGTAAAAAATAAGTAAAGAAAAAAAGACAATATGTGAAAGAATCACTTTGTGTATTCTTGAATGACTAATAACTGTACAAACACCTCTATTTATACAAATGGTTAAATCCTAAACCTTAACAATTAAAGGAAATAAAATATTACATACACTCAAAAAAGAAAAATAATCTCCAAAGTACTAAGAAAATATATTTTGTACACTAAAAAATATTCTGAATACTTAAGAAAATATTCACCTAAATTAGAAAATCCCAACAACTTATTTGTAAGTTGAATATTTGTGAATTGACCTTCAGACATACTTGTGGTTGGTGAGCTTGGTTGATATTGTTTGTATGCATGAGATAAACAACATGCATAAACTAATTATTTTATGATGATAAATTGTGTACATGAATTATTAGTGCACTGTGTTACACTTGAATGATAGTGATTGCATCTCATTATATTGTGTTATTTGGAGGGCTGAATACCTCGCTGGTACAAATTACTTGCTTATTGATATATCGAAGGATTGGGGACTATGCCGATATAGTACATGCACGAAGTTGGTCCCTTGCAAGTCATAACTATTGGACAAATATAAGTCTCCTTAGTATGTGTATACGTATTTGATTTGGTAGTTGATATGCATTGTTTACGTTCATTGGATTATCTGTTTGTTCATATAACATGCATAATGTATTGTGGTGATCAAGGTAGCATTAGAGTACTCTCGTGGGATAATTAACTACATTAATGATTGGATGTTGATTTCACAATTGTTTATTTAGATGAGTATAAGTTCCCTTTATGATGAACATTGTAATTGTGGCTGTGAATTAGTGGATAGAGTTGGAGTTACAATCTAGTTGAGGAAATTAGTTGGTCTTTCATAGTTCATCGGGGCTAATATGGATCAATTTAGATTACGTGCTATGTGTTGAGTATCGATTTTCATAAAACTGTTTTATATGAATGTGCGTAGATAGGAAGATGAACATAGTAAATTGGAGGTTAGTGAAATTATCGAATTAACTAAAGAGAACAGTTGATGTCGTATAGGTTAGGCAATTAAATTGTTTGTGGGATATCTATCAATTGAATGGGAATACTTTACTTGGGGTAGGTGTAGATGATATAGGGTCGCATTGATAGGTAAGCATGTACGTCTTGATTTGGTGTAGGATAATACGGGTGTAATAACTGTGGGACACATCTTAATGATGGTAAAATGTAACTGTTTGAGTAAATTGGGTAATAAAGTTAATCAAAAGTGGTCGTAAAATGTAACTGTTTGAGTAAATTGGGTAATAAAGTTAATCAAAAGTGGTCTAAAATGAAGTATTGATATTATTAAATATTGATTGTTAGTCGACTGTAAGTTTTCTTGTTTATTTCTTTGATTCTATATACTATTATATGATTCTAACCTAGTCGATCAATGATGTCTACTAGTACTAGTGTACAGATACCACTCTTGCTATATTCTTTTTGAGATTTAGGTTGTGTTGTAGTTTGACTGGCATTTTCTTATGTGGATGGTGAGTATTCATTATTAACTTCTACATCTCTCTTTTAGGCAAAGTTATGTCTTTTATTGTTTTGTCTATTGTAAACTAGGTCTTGGGTATAGAGTTACAAATTATTGTAAAAGATATCATTTATTTTTTTAAAAAGAAATTGATATTGGAGTTTAATTGCCCATTATTTAAATAAATTAATGATTGATTTCTGCATATTTTTAGTTGGTGGTAAGAGTTCTCCTATCTAGTTAAAATAAAATAGACGTATGCACGATTCGTAATTTGGATTGTGACACTTAACCTGATTTGCTCACACATTTGAACAATTCAAACTAAATAAAAATAAAACATTTTATTTAAGATGATCAGAAAAATTATATATTGTATAGAGTTGAATACAATTTTTTGGTTTATAAATTTTCGTATATAGGGGTATAAGAATGCACTTTTCGTTCCGCATTACCAAGTTTTATTCTCAATATCTTAAGCTACAATTAATTTTATTTCTTCATTAGTGAAAGTCCTTTATAATCATGAGAAAAATACTTTATATCACTACTAGAATAAACATATGATCATTTTTTTGTGTGTATTTATATATAGAGAGATAATTTTAACAAAAGCGATCACATGTGATCGTTTTTATTTTATTAATTAATTAAATTTATAAAAAGCGATCATATTACATAGTTAATTAATTATTTTTTAATAAAATCGACCACATGTGATCGATTTTTTTAATAGTTTTATAAAAAAAACTACAACATATATGCTGCATTTCTAAATCAAACCTCTTATATAATACAACCCGCCAAAATCAAATATAACATCCAGTCAACCATTATCAAAATTCAAGCATTAAAATCAAATTATTAACACAAACATCAAAATTTATAAATGTGTAAAAAATAAACTACAAACCACCAAAACATTTAAAAGAGTATTAAGCTACAATTGAGCATCCTCATCCTCATCCCCGTCCTCATTCTCATCCTCATAGTGTAACCATCAAGTGACTAATTCACATTTTAAGTCACTACCTTAACCATTTATATGTCATTAGTTCACTATTTTCAAGTAACTATACTCAACCAATTTCAAGTCACTATTTCAATATTTCAATTGACTACACTCCACCATTTTCAAATAACTAATTCACATTTCAAGTAACCACACTTAACTATTTTCAAGTCACTAATTCACATTCAAGTGACTACATTTAACCATTTTCAAGTCACTAATTCACATTTCAAGTGACTACACTTAACCATTTTCAAGTCAATTCACATTTCAAGTCACTATCTTTAGCCATTGTTACGTCACTAATTCACATTTTAAGTGACTACACTTAACCATTTTCAAAATTCAATTTTACATTTTCAAGTCACTAATTCACATTTGAAGTGACTATCATTTTCAAGTAAGTAATTCACATTTCAAGCGTCACACTTAACCATTTTCAAGTTTCGAATTCACATTTCACGTAATGATCCTTAATTATTTTCAAGTCATTAGTTCACTATTTTCAAGTGACTACACTTAAACCATTTTCAAATCATTAATTCACGTTTTCAAGTTACTACGCTTAACTATTTTCAAAGCACAAGTTCACATTCTCAAGTCACTACACATAATCATTTTCAAGTCACTAATTCACATTTCAAGTCACTATCCTTAGCCATTTTCAAGTCGCTAATTCACATTTCAAGTGACAACACTTAACCATTTTCAAAACACAAGTTCACATTTTCAAGTTACTACACTTGATTATTTTCAAAACACAAGTTCACATTCTCAAGTGACTATACATAACAATTTTCAAGTAACTAATTCACATTTCAAGTCACTATCCTTAACCATTTTCAAATCACTAATTCACATTTCAAGTGACTACACTTAACCATTTTTAAAATTTAAATTCACATTTTCAAGTCACTAATTAACATTTCAATTAACTAGAGACTTAAACCATTTTCAAGTCACTAGGATACATTTCAAGTGACTAAATTCAAGTAACTAATTCACATTTCAAGTGATTACGCTTAACTATTTTCAAACGCAAGTTCACCTTTCAAGTAACTACACTTAACCATTTTCAAATCTTTAATTCACATTTCAAGTAACTATACATAACCATTTTCAATTAACTAATTCACATTTCAAAACACTATACTTAACTAACCATTTTCAAGTAACTAAGTCACATTTGAAAACAGCACGCTTAAACCATTTTCAAGTAACCAAATCATATTTGAAAATACCATACTTAACCATTTTCAAGTAACTAATTCACATTTCAAGTCACTATCCTTAGCCATTTTCAAGTCGGTAGTTCACATTTAAAGTGACTACACTTCAACATTTTCAAGTCACTAGTTCACATTTAAAGCGACTACACTTTTTCAAAACACAAGTTCACATTCTCAAGTCACTAAACTTAGTCATTTTCAAAACACAAGTTCCCATTTAAATGTAACTAATTCACATTTCAAAACGTTATACTTAACCATTTTCAAGTCACTAATCAACTTTTCAAATAACTACACTTAACCATTTTCAAGTCATTAGTACACATTTCAAGTGACTGCACTCAACCATTTTCAAGTTACTAATTCACATTTCAATTTACCACACTTAACCATCTTCAAGTCATTAGTTAACATTTCAAATAACGACACTTAATCATATATAGGAGTGACTCTGTATAATAAAAATAATTTTTTGAGGCCTTCGACTCTTGGAGGCTTAAAACACATGCTTTAGTTGCTTACTCTCTGGCCACCCATGCCATTACCAGAAAAATGAAATCAATAGAAATAAAAACTATGTTATTTTATATGAACCTTTTAAGGAGTATGCAAAAGAAATCGTGATAACTAATATAGAATGGATGGAGCGTGAAGTTATGAATCGATAATATAAAAAAATGCAATAAAATTAATTACAATAACCTTAAGAATTAAAATTTAAATCTTAAATTAGCCTCTAACCGTCTAATATCATTGTCATATTGTCATCTCTTTCACATAATTTGACGAAAATGATGTACAACACACCATGTGAATTTATTTTCGTTTCCAACAGAAGACTATAACTAGTAACCGAGTGACTTACCCATAACTATGAACTTCTTTTGTCTAGTTTTATTTGTTATATTTTAGTGTTTTCTATGCTTACATCACATCAATAATATAAGAAAGGTTAATAAAATGGAACATGCGGATTTAACTAAGGAACTAATTTAACAAGAACTATATATAAAAACATGTGTAAATATATTTTGGAGAAACGTTTTCAGTTTTTGCATAAATTTTAAAATTTATATCAACCAAGCGCCATTAGAAAAAACTTAATATTTGCAAGAACAAAAATAAAAACTAGTGTTGGTTGAGAAACGAATTCAAAAATATTCTTAAACAACTGTGGAAAACAAATAACAAAAATATTCTTTGTCATTGGTCGATGTTGAAAGTATCATTTTTTTCATGAGTTTCATATCTAAAATGTTTGTTATTTCTTTTACCTTCCTAAACTATCTCTTCGATCTCTTTCTAAGATAGCGTGTAATCATTCCTTTGTGATGATAAAACATATCAGAAAATGACCTTACAATTTTCAATTTCGCAAAAATGAAAGTTGACATGTTTTTTTAAAAAAGAAAGAGTAATATGCTCTAGCTCCACCCACCCACCACCATCCCTACATTGACAAAAGGTCTTAGGAGCTACATGAAGGTTAGACTTGGTGAAAAGGATGACATTGGTAGACTTATGAAGTTTAGGCCGGACCAGTACGTAGAAGATGTAGAATCTTAGGGAGGGGTTACATATTTGAACAAATACACATTTGCAGTTGACAATATCCTTCTACCACCACCATTAACCACTGTCCACTACTACCGTCACTATTAACTACTCTGTATATATACCTACAACCACAGCAATTATCAATCATCAATCGCAATTTGATCACCACTGTTAGTCGTCATCATCAATCATCATCTATGTTTTTTTCTAATAGTATTCGTATTGATAGTACAAAATGATTGAGAGCAACATAATTTAGAATTATCAAGAATCATTACGTTAATATATTTGTAATAGCTTAGTTTGATATTGTATACGATTAGACTGTAGAATTTTAATAGTACTACATACCATGAGTTAGCTTAGAAGACAAAACATAAAAAAAAAATTATTTTTATAATCAATAAGTATTATTCTATAATGATCTTCCTAATTTTAGATTGACTAGTATTTTATATGTTTAGTAATTGCAAGTCAGTAGTACTTTCTTTGGAAAAATAAATGACAAAATACATCGAATCACCCCTGAATTTACAGTCAAAATTTACTTTAGACCCTTAACTAGTCGGACAATTATATACCCCCTTAATAACTTTAAAGTGAATTTTTTACTATCCTAAAAAAATTATACCACTCTCACTACGGAGAGTGAAGTACACACGCCCCACATCATTGCCAAATCAGTGTCATGTCATTGCCACATAAAAAATTATAATTTTCTTTAAATAAATAATTCAACACACATATTATATATATATAATTTATTTTTAAAAAGCAAAAAATATATATGTACTATTTTTATATATATATTATTTATATATTATTTTTAATATATATATATATATAAAGACCCTCCCCCTTCCTCCTCCTTCTCTTCTTCAACAGCTCTCTATTCCTCCTCCTCCTTCAATTCTTTAACAGCCCTTCCACCCCCATCCCCCGTTCCTCCTTCTCCTTTAATTTCTTTTTCACCATTAACATCAACAACTTGATTCGAATTTAACAAGAAATTGATAAATAACTTGTTATGTAGATTAAGCCATGATTCCTTCATCAACAGGTAGAAATCAACAATTGCAAGTAGAACAAAAATCTAAACCCATCCATAATAATTTCAGGTCTACCAAATGATTTAGCAGCAATAATACTAATATTCGTTTCTTTGTTTCGATCTGTCATGAAAATGCTTTCTCCTTTAATTTTTTTCACCATTAACACCATTATTTTAAAACTTCACAAATTGTCATGTAAGTTACAATACATAACTTGATTCAAATTTAACAAAGAATTGACAAATAAATTGATTAAAAATTGACAAATTGTCATCACAAATTTTCACAAATGCTCTGATAAGCACAAGATGAGAAAGTGATAAATTATCATCACAGTTTCACCTATGCTTCATACTCGAAAACTAAGAAATTGATAAATTCGAATCAAATTATTTATCATTACAAATTGGATGTAGTCATTTAAAAAAATTAAATAAAAGTGAAAAAAAAATTAAGGAAGGGAGGGGTTAATGGAGCTTAGTAATGATGTTCTTAAAAAAAAAAAGGAATGAATTTGACCTAAACAAAGAAGATGAAGAAACGGGGTGGGGTGGGGGTGGAGGGTATGAAGAAGATGAAGAAATGAGGTGTTGGGGGTGTGGGTGTGGGTGGGGGAAGGGTGGTTATGAAGAAGATGAAGAAACGGGGTGGGGTGGAGATGGAAGTGGGCCCTTTTTTAAATAAAAAAACTTCACTTTTTTTTTTTGGTCACGTCAGTCGTAGAGGATGAAAATAATTCACTTAAAGTTTGTTAAGGGGATAAATAATTGTCTGATTAGTTTAGAATCTAAAATAAATTTTAGCTACAAGTTTGAGAGATTTTTGATGTATTTTCTCAAAAAAAAAATCCTCCTCATTTTTTCGGTGAAATCTTCTTCTTTCCCATTCCAACAAAACAATAACTGTAACAACGTATCTGATCAAGAACCCTCTTTGTTTCTTTATTGATCCTAATTCTTTGGTAAAGTGCACAAGCTATTACAAGAAGGATAATGAAAAAAAAATGACCATGCATATTGGGATCTGAAAACTTTATACTCTCCGTCCTAAATTATTCGTTTTAAATTTTTTCATATTTTATTTTTTGTATTAATTTTTTTAAAATTAAAATATAAATATTATTTAATAAAAATATTATGCTAAATTAGTTATATTATTAATTATTTTTTTAATCAATATATTATTATAATTTGAGACGAATAATTTAAAACGATGGGAATAGTAAACAAAGAAAAATAAAAGGAGATACACACAGGTTGACAAATTTAATATCAATAATCTATTTGAAGGTTTGACGATGAATGAGTCAGCTGACTATATAAAAATGAAGATTTTTATGTACTATGTATTGAGAATGACTTCTAATAAACCCCTTCATTTTATATTGTTAAATAAATAAGTATTTGATTTTTGGAATTAAAATAAAAAATGAAAGGTAGAAGAAGAAGTTACGTAGTTTATGAGATCCAGCACGTGCAATGCAACATGCTTTCCTCTGCATTAATTCTTCTTCTTTGATGATCCCCATGCATGGTGAAAAAGTCCGCACCCAATGTATCCACATGATTTTCCATGTTTGCCCTTATGTTAATCATCAAAAATTTCTTACTTCTTTGGCAAAGTGTTAGTAGTTAAAGTTATTTCGAAAATTTACTTAGATTCTCAATAAGATTTGTACTTATCAGATTCTTAATTCATTCAAATTTTAATTGGATCGGACATTTTTTATCTAATTAACTAAAAGCTCAAATGTGTGTAATACACACACAATGATGTGATAAAAAGGATTAATTGAAAACTGACACATGATATTGTGGATCCAATAATTATTAAAAATTAATTATAATTTTTTTTTAAAAAATAAAAATAAAATGGGGTCTCCTTCAACATCCCCCACCTCTTTCATCTTTTCTCCATTTTCTTGTCATCTTTTTCCCCATCTTCTATTTTTTTTTTAAATATCTGATTTGAGAATCAATAATCAAAAGAAAAAGAAAAGAACGTTTTCCACTATCTCCCCTCCCTCACGCACGTGATCCCCGCCTCCTCTTATCATCATCTTCTTCATTTCTGTAAAAAAAAAAATCAACATTTTTTTAGAAATCTTATTTCTTTAGCAATCTAATTCATATTTATTACTATTCTTCTTCTTCTTCTTCTTCTTCTTCTTCTTCCTCTTCTTGTGTTGTTGTTTCTTTAAAATTTGAATTCTTTAATAATATCAATAAAGTAATCTTAGATTCATATCAAGTTAGCCAAAAAAAGAAGTTCGTCGGAATCAAATTTACTCTGCAAAAACATATCAAGTTTGCAAAGAGAAATGTATTAACATGCTGAAATTCATGGCTTTCACTATTTTTTTTAATTGAAAATTGTTAATTGTATTAACAAGATTGTTAAGAATTTAAAAAGAAAAAAAATAAAGATAAAGAAGATGGCTGGGGGCTTGGTTAGGAGGGGGGGGGGGGGGGGAAGGAGGGGCTGATTTTTTTTCTTTTTAAATTAAAATTTATTATTATTAGAAATGTATTAAATTAATTGAAATGTGATTTTTGTAAAAAAAAAAAAAAATCATTTGAGACTCTATTTATGCGCCCAAGGAGATACACTTTAGCTGGATTAGGTGAGACTTTCATAATTGTATTAAAAAATTATTCGGGTGGGTTAGGGGCTTGATAGGTACATGCTTAATTAAGGGGTCTAAGTAAATTTTCGGGACAACTTTAGGTATCTGGCAATGACTTAATCCTTTTTTTCATCAAAGATACCTCATGTAATTTTATCAAAGATGATGTAGTGAAAAAATACTCCCTCCGTTCAGTTTTATCTATCCATTTTTTTAATTAAAATATATTTAATAATATATTTTAGTTAATAAAATTAATAAAAAATAATTTATTTATTTTTATTCAATTTATTTTTAATATTAAATGTGATTCATTATCTCATGTATTTTTTAAACTATTAAATTTATTATATTCAAAGATAATATGATGTAAGTTATTACTCCCTCCGTTTTGTATTAGTTGACTCCTATAGATTTGGCATACCCATTAAGAAAAATATTTATTAGAGATCTATTTTACCAAATTAGCCCTATCAATTTTACTTTGAAAATATAAATCTGAATATATACAACTTATTTAGTCATTTAATGATAAGGGTATTACTGGAAGAACATATTAAAATCATCTTGATTTCATCAATGAGCCAATTAAATTGAAGCAAATATTTTTAGAAAGAGGATCAACTAAAATGAAATGGAGAAAGTATATTCAAAGAATAATATAATAAAATTATTCCTATCATTTACTGTATCAATTTTTGTGTCAGTAGAAAAATGAATAATTAAAAATATACGAAAGGAGTAATATAACAAATTCCACTTAACCTAATTACTTTTTAGTTTAAGAAATAACTATACTTCATGTGTTAATTTATATTATTATTTTTTAATCAGTCAAAAAAATGACGGGTTTCTATATTTAATAGCAAATCAATTTTAAAATACTTATTTTGTTTTTAATAAAATATATTATAATCATATAAATATTTATAATTTACTTTTGCATAAATTTTTTAAGAAAATATTAAATTTCATATGAAATCATATTTACTTATATAAATTAAAACGAAAGGAATACCTAATTAATCACCTTTAGAAAGAGATGAGCCGCCAAAATAAGTTAAGAGGTGAGAAATGACGTGATATAAAAATAAGTTAACGGCCCAAACTGATGATATAAAAAATAATAATTTAAATTTAAAAAATATAATTTATATTATATTTTTACTTTATAATTAATATAATCTAATGACCAACGTATTAAATATATTTTATTGATATGTTTTATAATTATTAAAGTTCTTAATCACATAATTAAATAATTTTAAAAAAATAATTTTTTGTGCAGAACAAAATATTATTGGAGAATTAGAATATATTAAAAGGCCACAAGTAATTCACTATTTTATAAAATAACATCATGATATTTTAATAATGGCAATTCAATGATGATCAAAAATAGAAAATATTAATATTTTAATGAATTTGTGGGTATGTAATTTCTCGGTTATAGATAGAAATAAATTTGTTTTGATATTTATTATTTTATTTTCACCTAGAATTTCATGTGACAAGAGTGTTTGCAATTTGTTTTTCAATCTAATACGATAAAATATTTCAATGACTTCAAGTATATAAAGCAATGGTTACAACCTTAATTTAGAAGATTTACATAAACTAACTTAACAGTGATCAATAAGAATATTAAATAATAATTAAATTAAATTAATAGATTGTTCCATTCGGTCCGTTTACTTACGCGCCCTTTAAAATATATTTTATTCACCCTTTTTTTATTATCGATTTATCTTTTTGCATATCTGCTAAAATAATAATAAAGGCAATGTACTATTTATTATTTATTAAATCATCCTATTTATTATATATTTTTTTAAAGAATTGAACAATATTTACTATAAGGGTGTAGTTGGAGATTATTACTAACTTTGATTTTATATGAAAGTTATTTTTGAATAATTTTTTTGAGCAAAAGTGATTATTAATAATATAAAATAAAGGGAATTTTAATCAAAAGATAATTTATTAAGTGATAAGAAGAGACCAATTACAAACACACAAGTAGAGTAGGAATGACCTTAACAAAAAGAATAAGGGCAAAAATAAAAATATTTAACAAAAGAACACCATCAATTGTCATGTGTGCTCTCTTAATTCACTTAGCCAAGGAAATAAAATACCTAAAATGTCCTTGTGAGGACTATCAAAATTTGAGATTCTCTCTTATATATAATACTCTAGTATGTAAAGTTCTATTTAGCTTGTGTTGGTATTATTTTTAAATTATTTTAAAAATAATTTAATTAAAATCTTTCTAATATATTATTTAAATTATCAAGATTATTACTTGAGAAGAAATTAAGAGTATGTCCAATTTAAATTTAATTAGAAATATAATAGTAAAAGTACTTTACATTTAATAAAAATAAAGAATTTATTAAAGATGTACCCAATTTAAATAGAACACTTAAAAAAGAATAAAGGGAGTAATAATAAATTGTGAGCATTAGATGAAAAGGTTTCAATATTGTTACTGTTAAGTCTTCACTTTTGATGATAGACAAGGAAACTGGTATGTACGGAAACTCAATGTAATTCCAATGATGAATACAAATCTCCAGGGATCAAATTCAGAGTTCGGTGTACTTCTTGACAAGTAAGCATTACAATTATATTGTATACTTTTGAGAAAAAATTAGTGGGCACGGTGGCAGAAGCGCAACAACCTTTTTACCCCGATCAATGAGAAAAGCTCTAGGTTTTCATGTGTCATATATATGCAAAAGGATAGTCACAGAAAACCTAGTCTTTGCATTTGAAAAGGAAAAATCTCTCATGAAGCAAAAACATAGCACAACCTCAACTGCAATAGGGACTTGCTCGATCAAACTTGTTTTGTCATGAGTTTTTATTGTAATTGAGTCTTTGTTTCATGTTCTTGAAAATGTAAACCTACTCTTTATTGTAAAGTTGTTGTAGGGTTGTTTGTAACGTACTTATCACATATTTTAATAATGTTAGCTAGAGCAAGTTAACATTCAAAGACTAGAGTTAGTCTGATTATTGAGTAGGCTTGAGTTAGTCGTTTTTAGCTGGTAGCAATAGAGTTATTGCTGATCGTGTCTTATAGTAGAGTTGTTCTAAGATGTTTAAGGACTAAGAGTTTAATCTTTGCAACTATGGAGTCTGTATTCAATGTTACTTGAAGATAATAAAGTGGTTAAGAATTCCTACAAAGTAGGTCGTGATTTTTCTTCCTTTAGTAAGGAGGTTTCCATGTAAATATCTTGTGTTATGTATTTTCAAGATTTATTCTTTCTTGATCATTGTTATTTATTTCAAAACTATTCGAGGACATGATCCCTAATTTGGTGGATAATGATAATGTTTCATCAATTTATATCAACAGGTTCTTCCTAAATGGTTAAAACTTAGGAAGGATCATCTCTAATAGCTGCACCACCTAATCTAAAAGAAGGTCAATCCACAATGAGACCACCACGTTTCTATGGACAATTTCATAGGTGGCGGAAGACTCGCCAACACAACTTTATTATGATTGAAGATAACAAGTTATGGGATGTAATCCTCGATGGGCCTTATGTTTCCATGAAGCCTATGAAGGTTGGAGATGTCACTTCGAAGACTCTTAAACCTAGAAAGAAATTGGATGAACACGACAGGAAGAAAATTGAGAAAAACTTTAAAGCTAAGAAACTTTTAGTTTGTGATATTAGACTTGATGAATACAATAGGATTTCTGTTTGTGAATCTGCTAAGGAGATTTGGGAATACTTACCAACAACTCATAAAGGTATGAGTCAAGTCAAAAAAATAAAAAATTGATATGCTAACCACTCAGTACGAAGATCTTTAGCATAGAGGAAATTGAATCAATTCAAGAGATTCATTCCAAGTTTACGACTATCACAAATAAGTTATACTATCTTGATGAAGTAATCAGACCAAACAAACAAGTACAAATAATTCTTAATATCTTGTCAAAATTATGGGAAGGTAAGGTGGATGTCATTACTGAAGCTAAGCTAGAGATCTAAAAATTCTCACCATAGATGAGCAGATTGAGAACTTGAAGACTTATGAGCTCAACAAACAACAAAAAAATGAGCCAAATAAGGATAAAAATTTTGCTATGAAAATAGCAAATGGAGAATCAAACGATAAAGATGAAGACACTACTTACATCATAAGAAGATTCTTAAAGATCATAAGAAGGAATGAAGGTTTTCCAAGAAAAGAAAATTCCAACAAATACTCTGGTGAAAATGACCCGTGTCATAAATGTGGTAAGCCTGGTCATTTCATTAAGTAGCGTCCCTTGCACAAAGTTTAGTACAAAGATTATGTTAACATTAGTGAAGAGAGAAAAAGAATGTTTAGGTCCCTACAAGTTTCAATAGAAGAATTGCAGTTGATAAAGTAATTAAGCAGGTGTTTGCAATTCGGGAAGACTCCTTTAGTGAATTTGAGACATCAAAAAAACCTGAGGATACTTCAATGATGGTGATAGAATATGAAGATCAGATCTACGACTCTCTTTTTGCTCTCATGGGCAAATCTGAGGATGAGGATGGTGACAAGGTAACTATTCTTTATATTAAAGATAACCTTAAGGATTATAGTCTTAAGGAACTGAAGTCTCTTGCAACAGTAGTAATTGACCCAATGTTTGATCTTACTAAAGAAAAGAACTTTTTAAACAAAGATCTTGATGATCTTAAAGTATAAAAAATTTATTTAACTATGTAAATTTTTGAAATACAAGAGAAATATCAATCAGTGTCTTTTGAAAATGATTTGTTGAAAGAGAAACTTAAAAAAATAGCCAAGCCTAGTGAAAAATGAAAAGGTTAAGGTAGTAGAGTCCTATTTGATCTTGAGGAGAAACTAATCAAGTCTAAATAAGATTTAGCTATCTCTTAGAGGGCAACTCAGAGCTTGAGAGGGGCCTGGTCCGGATCAAAGTTGAGCTTGAAAAGTCTCTTAAGTGGACTACTTCCTCTTAAGTCCTGGATAATCTCACCTGTCATAGATAGATGATGAAGTGGGTCTTAGTTTTCAAAAGGCTAATTCACCATATAATCCACACAATAAGTATGTATCTGTGGCAAACAATCTTTTGTGTATTTACTATGGTCGGAATAGCCATGTGAAAAACTCTTGTCCAACAAGAATTGCTGCTATTAGAAAGATGGATGGGTTTTCTAAATTGAAGTGTCATAGCAAGATGACTAGTTCAAGGATCAAAACTATCAACCTACCTGCTTTGACCAACACTCTTTATTGGTAACTCAAACTAAAATGTGTTATCAAGGCTAATAAATGACAATGTGTGTAGGTAAGAGCAAGAGGAAGCAGTAACTTCTGGTACATGGATAGTGGTTGTTCCAAGTGCACGGCTAAACGAAAAGAATATTTCCTCTCGCTTAAGGCCCATGAAAGAGGAAATTTCTTCTTTTTTAAAGGTAAGAAAGAATTCATTCTTTGTGTTGGAAAGATTGAAAAGAATCTCAATCATACAATTGAAAATACGCACTATGTTGATGGTCTCTAATATAATTTGTTTAGTGTCTGTCAAGTTTGTGATAAGAAAAATAAAGTGAAGTTCATGTCAGATGAATGCATAGTCACAAGTATTAAAATGGTGAAACAATTCTCACAGCATGGAGGAGCAGAAATATGTATTTAGTTGACTTAGGATCATCTTATGCTAAGGATATCACTTGCCTCAGTGCCCAGGATGATGCTATAAGAATTATGGCATAGAAGGTTGGGACATGTCAGTTCCTCTTTTCTCAACAAATTAGTATCCAAGGACTTGTTTCGGGGTATGCCAAATTTGAAGTTTGTTGTTAACAAAATGTGTGATTCCTACGTAAAAGAAAAGCAGACTAGGTCCTTATTCAAACAAAAAATACAAGTGTGCACATCAAAACCTCTGGAACTTCTTTATATGAACCTGTCAAGACTGTAAGTAAAGGAGGAAAAAGATACATTTTAGTGGTCATTAATGATTACTCTAGGTTTACTTGGACCATGTTCTTAAAGTCCAAGGAAGAAATATCCTAGTTGTTGCCAATTTTGCTAAGCAAATTCAAATAAAATTAAATGAAAATATTACTAGGATCAGGTTAGACCATGGTATAGAATTTAAAAATGCCAAGTTTAATGAATTATAAAATGAGTTTGGAATCAACTATAACTTCTCTGCTCCAAGAACACCTCAACAGAATAGTGTTGTTGAAAGGAAAAATAAGACCCTGGTAGATATTACCACTCCATGCTATCTCAGAGCTTTTGGATGTAAGTGCTTTGTGTTAAATAATGGAAAGGATGACCTTGGAAAGTTTGATCCAAGGAGTGGTAAAGAAATTTTTTTAGGATATTCCTTAAATAACAAAGATTACAGAATTGTCAACAAGGGAACTCAGTGTGTAGAAGAAAGCTTGTATATGATCTTTGGTGAATCTGAAGACTTGAGTGAAAGACAAGTTCAAAAATGATATAGAACTTAAAGATGTCCTTCAAATTCAAAGCGATTTAATTTGTAAGGAAGGATTGGAAGAAGATAAAACTAATGGTGTAGATGCTCAGGAATTGAGTTCCTCCAAAAAAGATAGAAGTGATGTTATAGATGCTTAGGAAACTGATTCATCTCAAGCCTCACAAAATGATTCTGACCCAAGTTTAATATATGAAGAGCAATATTCTCCTTAGGAGATATATTAGAGGGACATAGTACCTCTCAATCATAACCTCCTCAACCAAAATCAAGCTAGAAATACCAGTCCTCTCACCCTTTTGATAATCTTTTTTCATCTTTGGATTCAGGAATGCAAACCCAGAAACTTGTGTGCCTTCTCAATATTTTTGTCTCAAATTGAACCTAAAAATTTAAAATAAGCATTAAAGATGTCAATTGGATAAATTCCATGCAAGAAGAACTTCATTAATTTGAAAAGAGTAACTTATGGCACCTAGTCCCCAAGCTTAGTGATAGAGCTGCTATTGGGACCATGTGGGTTTACAAAAACAAGGCCGATGAACATGAAAATACTATCAGAAATAAAACAAGACTAGTTGTACAAGGCTACAATCAATAAGAAGGGATAAACTATCAAAAAATCTTTACACCAGTATCTAGGATGGAAGTAATTAGATTATTACCTTTGCTTCATACATAGAGTTCAATTTGTACCAGATGAATGTAAAGAGTACTTTTCTAAACGGGATACTAAAGAAAGAAGTGTATGTGAAGTTTTGATTTTGAAAATATTGATTATCCTTCTCATGTGTTTAAGTTAGATAAAGCACTCTATGGTTTAAAAAAAGCCCCAGGGCTTAGTATGAGAGATTTCAAGTATTTTTCGGATAATAGATTTAAGAGAGAAAATATTGGCAACACTCTAAGCGAAGAAATCTATTGATTGTGCAAGTGTATGTGAATGATATTATTTTTGGAGCCACAACCAGCTTCTTATGTGATGAGTTTGCCAAATTAATGGGAAATGAGTTGAAAAATGAGCATTATGAGAGGGTTGAATTTTTTCCTTGGACTGAAAATCAAGTAAGGCACAAATAGTACTACAATTTGTTAGTAGAAGTATCTTAAAGATCTGTTGAAAAGATTTCATATGAAGTACGCTAAATCAATTGATACTCCTATTAGAACTTCTTCAAAATTGGACTTGGATGAACCTGATACTTTTGTGAATGAGACTACGTACAGAGGAATCATTGGTTCATTGCTATATTTAAATACTAGAAGACCTGGCATAGTCTATAGTGTGGTATATATACAAGATTTTAGGTATGTCCAAAGGATTCACATCTGAAAGCTGCTAAAAGAATTTTCAGATATCTCAACAAAATCATAGACTTGGTCCTCTTCTATCCTGCTGGTGATATTTTTGATCTAGTTGGATATACTAATGCATTCTATACAAGGTACATGGTTGACAAAAAGAGCACCTCAGTAATGGATTACTTTATGGGATTATCCTTGATCTCCTGCCGTATCGAGAAACAGGAATCAGTATCTCTCTCTACAGCTAAAGTAAAGTATGTAGTAGCTACATCATATTGTACTCAGTTTCTCGAGATCAAACAACAATATTTTGGTATTCGATCAAAATATGTTTCCTTATTTTATGAAAATACTAATACGGTGGCCATGGCCAAAAATCCAGCTCAGCATAAAAGAACCAAATACATTGAGATTATACTACACTTTTTAAGAGATAATGTAGAAAAATGGTTGGTTAAAATGGTTTTCTATAAAACTGAAGATCAAATCGCAGATACTTACACCAAAGCACTTAGCAAGGATAAGTTCAAAGAAAATTGTATGAAGTTGGGAGTTATGAAGCTGAATTGAACCTCCTTAATATGAACTCTTGTTTCACTCAATTTTGGCTATGATTTGGAAGCATGTATCTATGCAAATGGATTCTACATTCGTCTAACTTAGTCTCATATCTTTGCAGATATACACTCATGGTATTAAGGAGAATATTAAAAAAAGAAACAGGATAGACTCAAATGTTTACATTTAAATTTACAAAGGGACCATGTCCTCTCTGAGGTTAGTAGCATACACTATTTTAAATAAAAAGTTTTAAAGTCTGGTTGAGCATGCCATGGGTTTTTCCACCTGTCCAAAAGTTGCAACCTTTAAGTCCAATCAATATTTTATCGAATATGTTACTTTGCTCTCAATATTTTCTTATCTATTTAAACATCTATTTCTATCTCTCTATCCATCTCACAAACCCTTCTCTTTTATCTGTTCCTTGCTGTACTTGAGTTTTTTTCTTCTTTCAAAATTCTTTCTGTGTTAAAGAATCAATCATGTTGTAATAATCCAATTCCTATCCATTTCCTAATGAAACCAAGATTCTTTTAAATCTTCTCCTCCTTCTCTATCTAATTCTAATTTTCAAAATCTTATTTGTAATGTTCAACTCACTCCCTCCTCCTTGCCAAGCAATGTTGTTCTCTCAGTACCTTTAAAGATTGAAATCACTTTCTCGTCTACCCCTTCATTAGTGGTTAGTATAGATGTATCCACCAAAACCCTTATAACCCCGATCATAGATGTTGCTCAATCAAAATCTGTTATTGTCACTAGTGCTCATCCCAATCCCTCAAAACCACTAATGAAAACTCAATACGAATGAGTTCACTCCAAGGTACCCAGTTCCATGGTCATTCATGAAAGACAATTTAATGAAGAACACATGTTTGATAGAGATTTACATGATACATAAGGTACCTTGTCTAATATTTTAGCAATTAGTGAAACTATGGTTGTGCAAGGGTTAACTTCCTTAAGTGAAGAGTTGAATAAGAGTGGTGAAAACAAATAAGTGTTCTCGTCTCTTGGAACTGACATTCCATCACTTTTACTTGTGACTCGGCATCATAATGAGGAATATTCAAAGGATGAGAAAGCGAAAGATGCAGAGAAACTTATAGTAACAATAGACCTCTGTGTTGGGAAGTTAAGAAGCAAAAAATATCTTTAATTTTGAGAGAATCGGCCAAATATATTAAAGTTCATGGAACTTAAGGAAGTTCTCAATGGTTGATGGAGGCTACCTAAATTGAAAACAAGTTCAACACTAGAAACAAGAAGATACTGAGAAAATAATCTATTGCAGAGAATATGGAAGAAATGGATCACGATAAAAATAAAGATAGTGATGATGATATTTCTTAGAGTGTATCTAATCAACGTACCAAGGCACTATTTGATTTTGTAATGAACCCTAAGAAAGAAGGGGGAAAGAAAGTATTGATCAAGAAAAATAGTCTTATTACTGAGGCCAAACGTAAGAAAGGAGTTGCACAGGATGTGAAGGGGTCGAGTCCTTCTCTCTCTTCTGCCTAAGCCTCTAAAACCTATGTGTCTCCCCTAAAGGGACCTGGTCCAAGTGCAAAGTTTTACAAGCCCAAAAAGACCGTAAAGATGCTCACTAGAGAAGAGCGACAAGAAATCTTAAAAACTCAAGAGGTGTTACGTGGGTGTGTCTTTGATTTATATGTTGTTGATCTCCCAGGAATAGTGGAACTGATCGAGATTGTGACCTTTCAATAATGGAGTCATTTTTTTGAGCCTCTAGTTCAAGTTGCATGAGAAAGAGGTCTGAATATTCTGTAATGATTGACTTTTTCTGAGGATTCCTTGTACTTAACCTCTCAATTACATAATGTCAATATTTCTCTGGATGAAGACGTACTTTGGGAGGTTCTTAGAGTGCCTACTGAAGGGATTAGGACCCTGAAAAATTAATCTGGGTCTGAGAAGTTTCTCAAGCATATTGAAAAGTTGAATGAACTGAACATAAAAAATGTAAACATGAAATCTTTAAAGGAGAGTTTTAGTTGTTGTTTGAATTAGTGAACAAAGATGTCTTCCCTGACACTAAAAAATGCAATACTATTTCAAATGCTGATTTTTTTCTGATGGAGTCTCTAGCCTAGTTCAAAAGGGTCAATCTCCCTACTATCATAATAGAGCACATGAACAAAGTGATGAATATGAAGGATTAAAAACATGGGTTGGCTTATGGTTTCCTATTAAATAAGATGTTTGAGTACTTTAAGGTGCCCTGTTCATCTGGAAATGAAGGATCTTCTATGCCGATGTTCACTCTGTCCACTTTGGAGGATAATGAATGTGTTGAATGAAAAGGTGGATTAAAGTCCAAATTTGTTGTTTCTGAGTTAATTTCTGTGCAAATTGGGTTGACAAGTGCATTGAAAGATATAACTGCTCTTGTGTCCTAAAAGGATATTACAATCACTAGTTTGAATGTTGCTCTTCAAAAGGCTAATGCAGATGGGCCTGGTGCTATTAAAGCAATTCATGTTGAAAATGTTATTTTGAAGGAAAAGGTTACATATTTGGAAGCTAAGGTTTAGGATTTGACTCAATAGCTCTTGAACAACCATTCTGCAGAGAATGAGCGCATGACTCTTCTTCTTCGTCAATTATCTTGTCCCTCTTCTTAGTCATGTCTACTTTGTCCTTTATTGCCTATCTATCCTCTTTGTTCTTATTTTTGTGTTTTGGTTGTTTCCCTTTTGTCTTCTGTGGCATTTTCTCTTTAAATAGTTTTTATTAATTTTTGTTAAATATGTTACATGATGCTTTATTCCTCCATGGATAATGAATATTGGTGTTTTGATTCTACTATCTTTCTTTTTCTTACTATCTTGTTATACATATTAGTGTTTCCTCAATTTCTATGAGTTAATATACTGTTAATTTGTTCTGCTTGGTTTATTATTTTTCCTCTTTGATGATACCAAAAGAAGAAAATTGCATATGAGACCTATGTATGAAGAGGGAAGGCTTACTAGTTTCGATGGAACTGGTTTTAATGAAAGCATTATATTCAGAGGGTGCATGTCCTTAGGGGGAACATATATGAAATAATATCAATGGAGTAGTATTAGTTTTAGGGGGAGCATAGATGTGGTGAAAAAAACTTGAAATATAGGTTTGTCATTGTTGAAAAGGGAGAAATTGTTAAATCCTCAGTCTTGAAGATAGCTAACTCATTGTAGGGACTTCACCCCTACAAAGAGAACACAATTATGATGATGAATACAAACCTCCAGGGACCATGTTCTAAGTTTCAATCTACTTCTTGACAAGTCAGAATTACTGTATTGTGTATTTTTGACAAAAAGTTGGTGGACATGGTGGCAGAGGCGCAACAACCTTTTTACCTCGACCAAAGAAGAGTTCTACATTTTCATGTGTCATATATATGAAAAAAGATAGTCAAAGAAAACCTGATTTTTTGCATTTGAAAAAGTAAAATCTCTCTTAGAGCAAAAGCATTGCACAACCTTAACCTCAACAGGGACCTTCTCGATCAAACTTGTTTTGTCATGAGTTCTTGTTTTAATTGGGTTTTTGTTTCACGTTTGTGAAAATGTAACCTACTCTGTATACTAAAGTTGTTATAGGGTTGTTTCTAACGTCCTTATCATTCGTTTTAACAGTGTTGGCTAGAGCTAGTTAACATTCAAAGATTAGAGTTAGTCTGATTGTTGAGTCAACTAGAGTTAGTAATTTTCAGCTAGTAGCAATAGAGTTGTTGCTGATTGTGTCTTTTAATAGAGCTGTTGCAAGATGTTTAATGTTTAAGAGTTTAATTAGGAAGTCCGTATTCAATGTTGCTTGATGATAGTGAAGTGGTGGAGAAATCCTACGAGGTAGGTCGTTATTTTACTCCCTTTAGTAAGGAGGTTTCCACATAAGCATTTTGTCGACTATTTTCAGCATTTGTTCTTTCTTGTTATTACTAATTATTGTAAAGCTATTCGAGGACCTGATCCCTACTCTGGTGGGTAAAAATTATGTTTCATCAAATACTACTCCTCGATATAAAACTCATTTATTGTAAATTAAATCTTACTTATGAAAACTAGTCAACGTACGTCTATGTCGGCTAAAGGAAACACACAAATTTTGATGTAGAGAACGATCACGTACAAGCTAATCTTGAAACAACTCATCCATTCACTTTTATTTTTACTCGCTCATTTAGATTTTGTATCTTTCTTATAAAAAAATGGTAACAATTAACATAAATATTTTATCACAATAATATTTATATTAATTGACATATTGTTTTAGATATTAAAAGATAATTTGGATAATATATACTAATAAATATTAAGGATAAAACATGAAAAAATATTTTCTATTTGATATGTAAAAATAACAAGTAAAAATAAAAATATATTCTTAAGATAATAGATAAGTAAAAATAAATAAAAAATACGTAGTTTCTAATCTATGATATATAATTAAAAAGTGCCGATCTAATTAGGTAAGTCATCATTGTTCTAATCATGATAATCTTGATGACAATCCTATCAACTACAAAGTCGCCCTCACTAAGACGGTTCCATCCATCGAAAGAAAACAAACCTTTACCTCCACCCTACTACCTCTTTATCAAATTCAGGACACCTACATCCCCCAATATACCATTATGGCCATTGAAATGGACCCAGATCTAGTGAGGACCACATCGATTTGTCTGTGGAGTATAAAGAATGAATATATAGACCATGGGTATACTCTGTCATCATCAAGTTAGCCACTAAAAAAGTCAGCCATGAATACCTGAGAAAACGCCTAATTAATATATGGAAGCCCACTAAGGATCTAGTCCTAATAGACCTGGGATTTGACTACTACACAGTTAAATTCCTCAAAGAGGATAACATGCATACTGCACTACAAAAAGATCCATGGTTTATAAATGGTTTTTTCCTATCTGTCAAGCTATGGAATCCAAATTTGGTAGCCTCAGAAGCCAGAAACACTATTCAGCTATATGGATTAGACTACCGAAACTCCCAACTGAATACTATGACCACCAAATCCTTTCAAAAATTGGTAGTAAAATTGGAAAGCTTATTAAGACTGATATCTACTTCTCTGCTACACTGCGAGATAGATATGCTAGAATTTATGTTGAGGTTTTCCTTGGGATACCAGTGAAAACCCATGTCCTTATAGGCAACTTACGACAACAAATTGTCTATGAGGGGGCAGATATTCTGTGTAATACTTGCGGCTTATAGGCCATACTAAATCAATGTGTACTAGAAAACCTCCTACTGGGACTCAGACTTCTGAATCTGCAAGCAAATCTAATGTAAATACTGAAACACACTTGCCTAAAAAACAAGAAGGAGAGGTGCGTACAGAGGAATGACTGAATGTATCGTTCAACAAGAAGAAAAAATCAAATAAACTAGGTAGCAATTTATTAACCAAAGTTGATGCTTCTTCAAATAACCCTTCCAAAGGAGCTTTAGGTGAGCCTATAAATGTCAAAATTTATAGCGCTGATACAGGTAAATATTTGGAAAATTCATTTCTTAAATATGTGGACAAATAAAAAAACCAATTAATTAACAGCTCCGCTGCTGGGATCTCAAAATCTAAACAATACAATCCTAGAATAGCTAACACTATCATCCACAAAAACTCATTCTCTGTACTCCCCAAAGAGACTGATTCAACCTTTTTTCAATATCCTAATACCAAAAATACCCTTTGCAGAATGACCCCTACCACCTTAGGGCAAAATACTAAATTACCCCTATTTCCTACAGTAATTGGCCCTTACGAGGAAGCTATCATAATGGTGCTCCTACACCTTTAGTAGGGGTCCACCAAGTGTCAACTCTCTCCACAAACGTCCCCTCGTCTTCCAAAGAGACCCCCTAGATCCTACGTGGATACTCAAGGAACCACAAATAAAATAAGCCAAGGTTTACCTTTTGAGAAATCCTCTTTCCATGTAGATACTACTAATACTATTACATCAGTATATGCTCATTCTATAAATTTAGAAACTATTGGGACCACAAAATATACCACAACTTCCACTTCCTACATCTGAGGAAACTTAGATTCATCAATAAATAAGTGTAACATCCCATATTTTCCTAGCATAATCTAAGTTCTAGTGCATGAGTATTTATATATATAATTTTTGAAACACTCATTATTTTTTAGTTTAGATCTTTTCATTATGTAAAAAGTTCAATTAACTTTCTAATGATATAAAATTCGCCCAAATCCGATAACCGAGTAAAAAGTTATGGCGATTTTAGGTTCAGTCGCAAAACCACGTCATTTGAACCTCTAGCGCATCGCAGAGCAGGCCAATCTCCCGTTTGGCAAAATTCAGTAAGGGTCTCTGATCCTGGCGCATCGCTCCATAGGTTAATTTGACATTTGTCAATTTTCAGTGAGACTTTGCGATAATAGCGCATCGCAGAACAGACCAATTTCTTGTTTGTCAATTTTCAGTGAGCCTCCGTGATCATGGAGTATCGCGGAGATGGCCAAATTGGCATCCATAGGCTTACCGCGATGGTGGTGCATCGCAGAG
The DNA here is from genome assembly GCF_002878395.1 of Capsicum annuum. Classification (NCBI taxonomy): domain Eukaryota; kingdom Viridiplantae; phylum Streptophyta; class Magnoliopsida; order Solanales; family Solanaceae; genus Capsicum; species Capsicum annuum. Next base: position 177,219,008 of record NC_061114.1, on the reverse strand, counting down.
TTTGTCCAGGTCCCAGTTGTCCCTTTTCCAGTAGCTTGGCGCGATAGTGGCGCGTCGCGCCAAGGCCAAAAATCGGGATTTTAGTTTTCAGTTTGTATTTTTTAAAATTCATTTAAGGGTATTTGAGTCATTTTTCTAAGTCCTAAACTCTCCCTAAACACAAAATTTAACCCCTAATTAACCTAAATACTCATCATTATTCACTTTCTGTCAAATTAAAAATCCTCTCTTTCAAGAACAAGAAACCCTATCTCTCAAGAATCAAGGTCAAATCTCAAGAACTATCCATCAATCTTTCCAAATACATCATCCCAGTTATGTTAGATATTCATCCATGGATTCATTTTATCCATGGATTCCAAGTATCCGTTTTAATGACAAATCCATCATCTTTTAAAGATTTATGATATTAAATTGTGATTTAAAACGATGAATCTCCATGAACTTCCATGAATATTGATTTTATACCATACTTTAATAAAATGCCTACACGAGTGATTGATTTAATAAAAGCCTTCATGTTTTGGTCTTCAAGCATTAGTGTCTTTTCAGTATTGTTGTTTTGAGTATTGAGGTATTGAATACCTAAAAACCATAGCTGTTTATTTAGTCTAATCTCAGTACATTAAAAAATAGTCTTCAGATTATATTATGAGCATTATCAGAATAGAAAGATATTAGTTATTCAACTCAGAACAGTGTATTATCTCAGTGTCTTTCAGTTGGGAGTAGGATTTAGCACCGAGCGAGTGTTAGGATAGCGGCTTCCCCGTTAGTTAGGTAGAGTCGTTAGTAGCAGTCCCTATACTCCAGAACTACGTATCCAGCATAGGATATGAGTAGCCACCCATCAAATTAGACTTAACTATCTCACAGGGGTCACCCGTCAGTTCAAGCTTGACACCCAATGATAGCCTATGGACTATCAACACACAAAAATAGACACTAGATGCCAAAAATCAGCAAGCACACAAAAAGAAAAACATCATACTTAGAAGAAAAGAGACGAAAAAGAGATGTATAAAATAAAGATAGTAGAGAGACCCTCACTTCCACCAATGAATAGCACTAGAAGGTGTATCAAACCTTCAAACACACATCACTAATGTAAGATTAAACCTCATTCTTAGGTGAACTAAGGGAATTCACACTCCCTTAACTCCTTCTTTCTTGACAAATGTTCAATACAAGTGAAAAACCTTTCAAATGCATTAAACCTTCAAAATTTCAAATTCTACACTAAAACTAGAAGACTAAGTTACAAACTAAAGGAGATCCTTTCAATATTTATCAAATCTAATGAGAATAAATGCTAAAATATCTATTTATAATATTACATAACAAAAGACTAGAATGCCCTTAATGAGGGCTTCGGAGAGGGGCGCATATGGAGTGTTTTTTTTGGAGAGTAAAAGGTCCATCATACCCTTAGTGAGATGCACCTATTGAGTGTAAGGACCCCCGTCCTTTCTTCACTTGGAAAAGGCTTTGAAAGGCTCTAAAAGATCTTCAATCACTTGCAAAATCCAAAGCTTGAACCTTCCACAATACCTTGTACTCTTTGAGCTCTTCATGCTTGTATCACACCCTTAGTCCTTTGGACATTATATCTGTTTAGTGGATCCACACAGCCATCGTTAGTACCCATGACACGGTATTAACACCCTTCTAACTAGGGTTACATGTTGGACCTCGATTAGCTCAAATTGGGGAATGTCGGTTAGATGATACCCCCCATCGTCTCAGATATAGTCTTAGTTATAGTCCCAACTCAGTTATTCAGTCTTACTATTATTTGACCAAAGCATACAGATTTCAATTTTCTCAATTTATCAGTTTATAGATTCTACTCAGTTCATGTTATATGCTTGGTCATGCATCCATAATATTTTTCTACATTTTCAGTATCTACAGGTTTTATGCTCTTTATTCAGTACTCTATGCTGTTCGTGTATATCCAGTTAATTATTATCATTCCTTTTTATGAGACCGTGCATATCAACCTACCTCATTTAGCATACCAGTACATTCAAAGTACTGATCGCATACATTTTCTTTTGCGCTATGATGTCTCATATCATAGGTGCTGACGCTTAGTTCTTGGATCGCACCTAGATTCTCAAATTTATCAGCAGTACAGTAGCAGTGGTGAGTCCTCATCATTCGAGGACAAATTATATTACTTTATGTCTTTATCTCAGTAGTTAGTAGAGTTAGTTGGCGCCTATCCCATTAACTCACATTCTCTAGTTTAGAGGCTTTTCAGATACTACAGTTAGCCATTCAGGTTATTCAAATTTCAGTATTTTTATCAGATTCATAACTTAGTAGTTATTTCATTATTAAAACTTTATAGCAATTTTATTATTCTTCCACATTCATGATTATATTATTCAGTGCTCATAACAGGTACCAGCTCATAGGTTAGCTTGTGGTCCCTCCAGATTGTAAGCACCGTGTAATGACTAGGGGGTAGTCTCGGGTCATTACAAACTTAGTATCAGAGCCCAAGGTTTTAAAGTGTCCTAGAAAGTCTTAAAGCTGCGTCGAGTAAATTCTTGTGCATGGGTGTGTAGTATGCCACACTTATGGATAAGAGACTATAAGGCATTTAGAAAAAAGTTTCCCTTCTTTCAAGTATTCATGTCGTGCGATTGAGCATGATCTCCAGTTAAAATCTCAGTATAATCCGTCTTTTCCTTCAATTTACAGAACATGCCTCCCAAGAAGAATGAAAAATAACAGGAACTCAGCCAACCCCTCAGCCCGTCCAGGCAGATCCTCTGGACGAGCATGTCTCTCACGCAGAATTTAGGGTTGCGTTCACTACTCTAGAAAACTCCATAGCAGCACAAAATGAACATCCAATCACTGTTCCAGCCAACCCAGTGCCCATTACTATTGCAACTAGAATTTCGGATTTCACCCAAATGAATTCTCCTTCTTTCATGAGATCCAAGTCTGAAGAGGATCCATAGGAATTCTTAGATATGGTTCAGAAGGTCACGGATACTATGAGGGTGACATCTAGTCAGAGTGTCGAGTTGGCTTCATATCAATTGCAGGATGTATCCCATACTTAGTTTAAGTAGTGGAAAGTTGATAGAGGTGTTGATGCAGGGCCTATAGAATGGGAAGAGTTTACCATAACTTTCTTGGATAGATTCTTTCCATTAGAGTTAAGGGAGGAAAAAGTGTTAGAATTTATTAATTTAAGGAAAGGAAGCATGAGTGTGAGGGAGTATTCTCTCAAGCTCACTCAGTTAGATAGATATGTTCCTCATGTGGTTTCTAACAGTAGGTCCAAGATGAGTAAGTTTATGTCTGGTGTATCTAATAGTGTGGTCAAGGAGTGTAGGACCGCAATGCTGATTAGTGAGATGGATTTGTCTAGACTAATGGTCCATGCTCAATAGATAGAGGAGCAAAATATTAAGGAGAGAGTGAGGGAACAAGAGAGCTAGGATAGGAAGTTTTACTTTTAATCAGCCAAAGTCAAAAGGTGGTAACTGTCCTCAGTTTTATCAAAGGTCTTCAGCCCCATACCTTCTTCAGCCAGTGCCCTAGTACCTAAATTCAGAAATGATAATAGGGATAGGAAAGCGGACTCTAAGTCTAAGGTCAGTATTAGCAGTGCTCGTACAAATTATTTATGTCAGAAGTATGGTAGACACCATTAGGATGAGTGTAGAGCGGGTAGTGATGTGTGCTTCGGGTATGGCAAGCTAGTTCATCAGATTTGAGAGTGTCGGGTAGTTGCTAAAAAAGGTAGGGATGCACGCCAATAGGGCCAGTCCCATCAGTCGTCAGTTCTATCTTGCCGCCTAACTCAGCAGGGTGCCGCTTTCAGTGCTACCAGTAGTCAGCGTTCGAATAAATTATATGCTCTTCAGTCCCACCAATATCAGGAAAATTATCCTAACGTAGTTACTGGTATGTTGTAGGTCTTTCACTTACTTGTTTATGCTTTACTAGACCCTGGAGCTTCTCTTTCTTTTGTAAATTCCTATATAGCTGTCAATTTCGAAGTCAGTCCTGAAACTCTAGCAGAGCCCTTTTCAGTGTATACCTAGTAGGCATTTCCATTGTAACCAGATAGGTATACAAGAACTATCCAGTCATAATATTTTAGAAAGTTACCTCAGTTGATCTCGCAGAGTTAGAGATGATGGATTTTGATGTCATTCTCGGCATGGATTGGCTACACTCATGCTATGCTTTAGTTGATTGTAGAAAATGAATAGTTCATTTTCAATTCTTGAATGAACCAGTCCTTGAATGGAGGGGTAGTACTACAGCTCTTAGGGGTTAGTCCTAGATAAGATATTCATCAAACCCAGCGTCTCCTCGTAGGGTGCACCTGTTCTATTCATGCGTAAGAAAGATGGTTCTCTCAGAATGTGCATAGACTACCATCAGTTGAATAATGTCACAGTCGAGAATAAATATCCACTTCCTAGAATCAATAATTTGTTCGACCAACTTCAGTATGCCAGTTACTTTTCCAAGATAGACCTTAGATTAGGCTATTATCAACTTAGAGTCAGAGAATGTGATATCCCAAAAATAGCTTTTCAGACTCGGTATGGTCATTTTGAATTTCTAGTCATGTCCTTTGGTCTTACCAATGCCCCAGCAGCCTTCATGGACTTGATGAACCTAGTGTTCAAGCAGTACTTAGACATGTTCGTCATAGTTTTCATTGATGACATTCTTGTCTATTCAAGTAGTGAAAACAATCACACAGACCAGCTCCGAATAGTATTGCAAACTCTTGGAGCCCATCAGTTATTTGCTAAATTCAGTAAGTGTGAATTCTGGCTAAGATCAGTAGCTTTTCTTGGCCATATTATTTCTGGTGATGGCATTAGAGTTGATCCTCAAAAGACTTAGGCAGTGAGAAACTAGCCTAAACCTATCTCTCCATCAGATATTAGGAGTTTCTTGGGTTTGGATATCTATTATCATCGGTTTGTTGAAGGGTTTTATTCTATTGCATGCCCCATGTCCAGATTGACTCAGAAGAAAGTTAAGTTTCAATGGTCAGATTCATACGAGAAGAGTTTTCAGGAGTTGAAGAATTAACTCACCTCAGCCCCAGTTCTTACTCTACCAGATGGTTTAGACGGTTTTGTTATGTACTATAATGTATCCAGAGTAGGTTTGGTTGTGTCCTCATGCAGAGAGGTAAGGTCATAGCCTATACCTCTAAACAGCTTAAGCCTCATGATAAGAATTATCCAACTCATGCTCTTGGGCTAGCAACTGTAGTATTTTCCTTAAAGATTTTGAGGCATTACTTGTATGGGATGCATGTAGATATGTTCACAGATCACAAAAGCCTTCAGTGTGTGTTCTCTCAGAAAGATTTGAATTTGCGCCAGAGAAGGTGGTTAGAGTTATTGAAAAATTATGACATTTGTATTTTGTATCATCCGGGCAAGGCCAATATAGTGGCTGATGCTCTCAGTAGAATGTGTTTGGGTAGTGTAGCTCATGTTGGGGATGATAAGAAGAAGTTAGTTCAGGAAGTCTATCAGCTTACCCAACTAGGTATCCGTTTACTCGATTCGGTAGAAGGTAGTGTATGGGTGCAGAGTAGCTCAGAGTCATCTCTAGTTTTCCAGGTGGCGAAAAGGCAGGATAGAGATCCCAGTCTAGTTAAGTTGAAAGAATCAGTTAAAGATCAGAAAGTGGAGGTTTTCTCCCAAGGGGGAGATGGTGGTTTACATTGTCAGGGTAGATTATGTGTGCCTGGTGTAGATGAGTTGAGACAATGAATTCTTGTAGAAGCGCATGGTGCATGTTACTCTATTCATCCAGGGGCCACTAAGATATACTGCGATTTATGAAAGATCTATTGGTGGAGTGGGATAAAAAAAGATATTGCAGAGTTTGTAGCTAAATGCTCTACATGCCAGTAAGTTAAGATTGAGCACTAGAAGCCTAGTGGGTCCATGTAGGAGTTCAGTATTCCCATGTGGAAATGGGAGGAAGTGAACATGGACTTTCTGACAGGTTTGCCTCGTACCCATCATCAGTATGACTCTATTTGGGTTATTATAGATAGGATGGCCAAATTAGCTTATTTCTTGCCAGTCTATACCTCTTACTCAGCCTAGGACTATACTAATCTCTATATCAAAGAGTTGGTTAGGTTGTACGATGTTCCCTTATCTATCATCTTAGATAGAGGTACCCAGTTTACCTCTCACTTTTGGAACGCTTTCCAAAAGGGTCTTGGTACCCAAGTACACCTCAGTACAGCCTTCCACCCTCAGATAGACGGTGAAGAAGAACAGACTATTCAGACTCTTAAGGATATACTGAGAGCATGCTTGTTGGTTTCAAGGGTAGTTAGGATGACCATTTACCTTTGATTGAATTCGCATACAATAACAACTATCATTCTAGTATCCATATGGCTCCATTTGAGGCTCTCTATATTAGGAGATATAGATGTCCAATCGGTTGGTTTGAAGTAGGTGAGGCTGTATTAGTAGGGCCTGCCTTGGTGTTTGATGCATTAGAGAAGGTTCGGTTGATCAGAGAAAAGGTTAGGGCTGCCCAAAGCCGACTGAAATCATATGCAGATGTGACGAGAAAGGATCTCGAGTTTAAGGTCGGTGATCTTATGTTCTTGAAAATCTCTCCCATTAAGAGAGTGAGGAGATTCAGCAAGAAAAGGAAACTCAGTCCCAGTTATCGGTCCCTTAAGAATTCTCAATCATTTCGGAAAGGTAGCTTGCGAGCTTGAGTTACCTTCAGATTTAGCCTCAGTACACCTAGTGTTCCATGTATCATTGTTGAAAAAGTATATTGGTGATCCAGCTGTAGTTGTTCCCTTAGAAAGTATAGATATTTAGAACAGTCTTTCCTTTGAGAAAGTTCCAGTCAAAATTATTGATCATCAAGTTCGTAGACTAAGGAACAAAGAAGTTCCACTAGTTAAAGTTCTTTGGTGAAATCATTCCGTTGAGGGAGACACTTGGGAAGCAGAGGTAGATATGCGGACCAATTACCCTCATCTCTTCTCCGTGAATCCAAATTCAGTATAAGGTACTAAATCTTCTTAAGATATTTTTCTATCATGCTCAGTTTCAGTGCGCATCATGCTCATGTCAGTCATGCATTCATAAATCAGTTCAGTCATACATTTTATGCATCAGACATGCATATTCAGTGTGTAAGCTCAGTCCAACAGTTCTCTCAGCTTAACCTGTTTCATTTGGGGATGAATGATCCTAAGGGAGAGATATTGTAACATCCCGTATTTTTGTAGCATAATCTAAGTCCTAGTGCATGATTATTCATATATGAAATTTTTAGGACACTTATTATTTTATAGTTTAGAGCCTTCCATTGCATAGGAAATTCAATTAGCTTTCCAACGATATAAAATTCTCCCAAATCCGATAACCGGGTAAAAAGTTATGGTGAATTTAAGTTCAGTCGCAAAACCACATCATTTGAATCTCTAGCGCGTCGCGGAGCAGGCCAATCTCACATTTGGAAATATCAAGTAAGGGTCCATGATCTTAGCCCATCGTGCCATAGGTCAATTTGACGTTTGTCTATTTCCAGTGTGACTCTGCGATAATGGTGCATCGCGGAGCAGGCCAATTTCCCATTTGTTAATTTCCAGTGGGCCTTCGCGATCATGGCGCATAGCGGAGATGGCCAAATTGGCATCCACAGGCTTACTGCGATGGCGGCGCGTCACTGCATTTGTCTAGGTCTATGTTTTCCCTTTTCCAGTAGCTTGGCGAGATAGTGGTGCGTCGCGCCAAGGCCAAAAATTGGGATTTTAGTTTCCAACTTGTGTATTTTTAAATTCATTTAAGGGTATTTGGGTCTTTTTCCTAAGTCCTAAACTCACCCTAAACACAAAATTTAACCCCTAATTGACCTAAATATTTATCATTATTCACTTTCTCTCAAATTAAAAATCCCCTCTTTCAAGAACAAGAAAACCTAGCTCTCAAGAATCAAGGTCAAATCTCACTAACTCTCCATCAATCCTTCTAAATACATCATCCTAGGTATGTTAGATGTTCATCCATTGATTTATTTCATCTATGGAGTCCAAGTATCCATTTTAATTACAAATCTATCATCTTTTCAAGATTTATGATATTAAATTGTGATTTAAAACTATGAATCTCCATGAACTTCCATAAATATTGATTTTATACCATACTTTAATGGAATTATTGTTGTTATCAAATCCCTTATCTTTTAATATTGTCATTCTTCGAATTAGATCATGATTTAGTGTTATAAATGTTGAGGTCATGCTATTATTTCAAGTTTTATACTATTCCCATGAATTGACTAAACTGTGAAGTACAAGTGTTTGATAAAATGCCTACACGAGTGATTGATTTAATAAAATCCTTCATGTTTTGGTCTTCAAGCTTTAGTGTCTTTTTAGTATTTTTGTTTTGAGTCTTGGAGGTATTGATTACCTGAAAACCATAGATGTTTATTCAGTTTAGTCTCATTACATTACAGAATAGTCTTCAGATTATATTATGAGCATTATCAGAATAGTCAGATATTAGTTATTCAACTCAGAACAGTTTATTATCTCAGTATCTTTCAGTTAGGAGCAGGATTTAGCACCAAGCGAGTGTAGGGATGGCAACTTTCCCGTCAGTTAGGCAGAGTCATTAGTAGTAGTCACTATACTCCAGAACTATATATCCAACGTAGGATATGAGTAGTCACGCGTCAGATTAGGCTTGACTATCTCGCAGGGGTCACCCGTCAGTTCAGGCTTGACACCCTTAGCCTTTTGGGCATTATATCAATTTAGTAGATCCACACAACCATCGTTAGTACCCATGGCATGGTATTAACACCCTTCTAACTGGGGTTACAGGTTGGACCCTGATTAACTCAAATTAGGGAATGTGAGTTAGATGATACCTCCCATAGTCTCAGATATAGTCTCACTTACAGTCGCAACTCAGTTATTCAGTCTTAGTATTATTTGACCAAAGTGTATAAATTTCAGTTATCTTAGTATATCAGTTTACAAATTTTACTCAGTTCATGTTGTATGCTTGGTCATGCATCCACAATATTTATAGATTTTCCTATATTTTTAGTATCTACAGATTTTATGCTCTTTATTCTGTACTCCATGCTTTACATGTATGTCTAGTTAATTATTATCATTCCTATTCATGAGACCATCCATATTAGCGTACCTCATTTAGTATACCAGTATATTCAAAGTATTGATCGTATACCTTTTCTTTTATGCTATGATGTCTCATATCATAGGTGGTGACGCTCAGTTCCCAGATTGCACCTAGATTCTCAGATTTATCAGCAGTACTGTAGCAGTGGTGAGTTCTTATTATCCGAGGATAGATTCTATTACTTCATGTCTTTATCTCAGTAGTTAGTAGAGTTAGTTGGGGCCTGTCCTATCAATTCACAGTATCCAGTTTAGAGGCTTTTCAGATATTACAATTAGCCATTCAGACTATTCAGACTTCAGTATTTTTATCAGATTCATAACTCAGTAGTTATTTCATTATTAAAACCTTATGACAATTCAGTTATTCTTCCACTTTCATGATTATATTATTCAGTGCTCACACCAAGTGCCAATTCATGGGATGGCTTGTGGTCCCTCGGGATCGTAAGCACCGTGTAATGACTAGGGGGTACTCTCGGGTCATTACAATGAGAACATTTGTTCCAACACTTACACAAAAACTTCCACTCCTCTACTTAAAGATGCCGAGGAGACCCCGAAGAACTCAGCAACGAAGGAACCGCCTGAGCAGACTAAATCAAACTCCAACCATGGCCCAAAATTACTGTCAAATCAATATCCCAATGATCTACCTTTACCAAGTGACCGGTCTACCGGCGGGCAACATCCTGATATACTCGACCCTTCTAGATCCAACGAGCCCGAACCCTTCGTTGTGGGTGGAGATGGCACTCCAGGGTCAGACCATAACAATGAGAGCTCTCGTGGAGGACAAGGAGGTAGTCCTCTTCATCCAAACACCAGAGTTCCTAGCCCACTTAGCCTCATAGGGAATGCGCCGTGCTATGGAGATCTACAACGCCCATGTATGGATGTCCACAGTGATACCTCCACCACCAAACTTCGTGGTTCCATCTTTGCCATTCTTCCATATCCCATCATGGGAGACTCCATTCTTGCAAGTGGCGTCATCCCCAGCACAGCCAATAACCCCAATGGTTACTCTGACCTTTCCCAATAATTAGGACATAGATCTGCTCTACCACCACTTACAGATAAATGAAGAAACCCAAGAGGACGGGATTCCAGACCTAACTCTAGGACCAATGCGTCAGCTGATGGGGAGTCCTCAAACAACGCTGCCCAACAACCTAGCATCATTATCCCAGGTACTACCCAATCTAAACTTAGTTTATCCGTTGAGACCAGTAAGTACTAAAACAAGGGAAATATAAGAAACTTTAGAGGTTATAAGGAAAACCAGGATAGAAATCTCAATCTTAAAGGATATAAAGGTTATGATCTTCAGCGAAAAGTATGCAAAGAAGTTCATCCTTATATGCCTCCAGAACCTAGTGAAAAGCTCTTTAGACATTCATCGACCATTCAACCCAGCCATAGGGAACTATGTCCAAGAGATGAATCCAATACTGTGCAACCCGACTTCCCCCTTGAGCAACTCCTCAGAGGTAGTTTGCCTAGTGAACCCGCTGTATCTAATCAGATCAATGAATTTAAAGTATGGAATTGTAAGGGGCCAATGGTTCGTAATTTAGAAGAAACTTTAGATCCCTTGTAGATTGACATAAGCCACCGCTTGTTGCCCTCATAGAAACCAAAATGCAAGACCATTTGGTACTCCTGAATGACTTTCCTTTTAATAAAGTCATTAAGGTACCGGCCATAGGCAATGCTGGGGGCCTTGTAATCCTCTGGGATGATTCTATTTTGGAGTTAAGTGATGTGGCCACCACTGAACAAAAAATACATGCAATCGTAAAGGTAAGATTTCTAAATTACTCCTTTATTTTAAGTTGTATATATGTTAGCACTTATATATATAAAAGACGAACTCTTTGGTGTTCTCTAAAATGTATCAAAGACAAATATAATGGCAAATTTCTTTTGGGTGGGGATTTCAATGACCTCCTTCATAATTCAGAAAAACTGGAAGGCAAGAGGATCAACTCCTCACGTACCTCCGAATTCTCTGATATGGTAAACTACTGTGAGCTCATTGATATGGAGTTTAAGGGGAATCGATACACTTGGCTTAATAAATGTTTTAAAAATAAAAATGCCTTCATTTTTGAACGTCTTGATAGGTTCTTTGCCAGCGACTCCTAGCTGGCCCAATTCCCAAATGCGTACGTAAAACATCTTCCACGGACGCACTCTGATCATTGCCCTTTACTTTTAAGCATCTTTAATGACGACCCATCACTAAGGAAAAATTCTTCCATCTTAAAATAATGTGGATGTCGCATCCTGAGTTTCCCCAGGTCACTCAGCATGCATGGTCAAACAGTAGCTCGTGGACCTACGCAATAGAATATTTTACGGATACCGCTGCAATATGGGAAAAAACAAATTTTGGAAACATTTTCAAACAAATGAAGTTAATTTTCTCCAGATTTCAGGGTATCCAAAACTCTCAACATTTTCCCTACAGTACTTTTCTTCAAATCCTTGAACATCAGCTCTTAAACAGTTTTAATAAAATCCTAAAAATAGAAGAAGATTATTGGATGTTGAAATTGCGTATTAACTGACTTAATGATGGGGATGCGAGCACAAAATTTTTTCATACGTCAACTCTAATTAGACGTCGTAGGAAACGTATTGTTAGTCTTAACCTTGATGATAACTCTAAAATTCATGAACAATCCGCTATCCTGCAACATGTCCAGTGCTACTACTAAAACCTATTCACCTCGAACCACTCTAAGTCCCAACTTCTAAAAATTCCTAAAAGAAAAGTTTGCCTCTCTGACTTAAACAAACTAGATCTAGTTCGTCTTCCAACAGATGCGGAGATAAAAAGGTCAGTCTTTTATTTTCAACCTTTCAAATCACCTGGTCTCGATGGATTACACCCTATATTTTTTCAAAAATATTGGGACATAGTGGACCCGTTTCTTATTCTATTCTGCAAAAAAGTATTTACAGAGGAAGTTATCCCGCCTGACATAAACATTACCCATATATGCCTTATTCCGAAAATACCTAATGCATCAAACCTAAGACAATTTATACCCATCAACCTTTGCAATACTTTGTACAAAATAATCACAAAAATCATTACTCAGAGGTTGGTTCGCATTATAAATACTCTTATCGGTCCTTGCCAAACCAGTTCCTAAAACATAGACATGCAACTGACAATGCTATTATTATTCAAGAAATTGTGCGTCAATTTAAAAAAATGAAAGGGAAAAAGGACAACTTTATCATGAAAATTGATCTGGAAAAAGATTTTGACAAAATTCAATGGTCCTTTGTCAAGCATACTTTGGCATATTTTAACTTTCCTAATAAGGCTATCATTCTAATAATGTCCTAAATAAGTACCAACTCTGTCATAGTCTTTGTGAATGGTATGAGAACGAACTACTTTGAACCTCCTGGAGGGTTATGATAGGTCGAGTCAATCTCTCTTTACATATTCATTCTATGTATGGAAGTCCTATCTCATAACATAAATGAGTCTGTGGAACAAGACAAATGGGAACCTACAAAAATTGCCAGAAATGGTCCTCAACTACCCTATTTATTTTTTGCAGATGTTTTTTTCCTGATGGTTGAAAACAACTTCTCTACTTACCATTCGATAAAAGAAATCTTGGTCGGGACAATCTATTAATAATAACAAATCAAAAATCCTTTTCTCTTCAAATACTCTAGACAATAACATTGCTAACACTTATAAATTCTTTAACATGACTCACTGTCAGAACTTTGGCAAGTACCTTGGCTTCTTGATCTTTGATAAAAATCCTTCCCATGCGGATTATGGGTTTATCGTTGACAGCTTAACCAAGAGACTAGCCAGATCGAAAACCAAGTTTCTATCACTCGCTGGTTGAACCACCTTGGCAAAGTTCACCCTAAACAACATCCCCATGCATGTTATGATTTCATCAAGCTCCCTAAACAGATAACGGCCAAAAATGACCAAATTCAACTTGACTTTATTTGGGGAACCACGCGTTATAAGAAAAAAATATAGCTCTTAAATTGGAAAACAGTCACTACTAGCAAAGAAAAAGAGGGCTTGGTCTTGGTCCTCCAAAAGAGTAATTATAAAAATCTTGCCTTTCTTTCAAAACTAGCCTGGAAATTCAAAAAAAGAACCTTAATCATTTTGGGCTTCCATTATGGCTAGTAAATATTCTTCAAGAAAGAACTGTGACTAGCAAAGTGACACAGGTAAAACTTTAGTTGCTTGTAGTACAATATGGAGAAACATAGTGCTAGGATGGTCCATTTGTAAGCAATGCTCTAGATGGAACTTGGGAGATGGGTAAAACATAAACCTTTGGAGGGATAAATGGGTTCCTAACTCTCCTGCCTTGGCCCATGTCTTAAATACTCCCCTAATTAGCAGAATTGATGAGAGTATGTGTGTTAGAGATATAATTGGTAATGGAAATTGGAACTTTAATAAAATTAGTTATGTCCTCCTCCCTCAGGACCGAAGAAAACTTATAACCTCGACCCCCATTCCTTACGCATCCTCAGCCACTGATAAACTAAGCTGGGCCAATACAGAGAATGGCCAATTCTCCACAAAATCTGCCTATGAACACATCGCAGACTGTCACTACCTCCATACTAAAGAATTTACATGGATTTGGAAGCTCTCATGCCCAAATAAGCTAAGATACTCCCTCCATTTCATAATAAATGAATTGTTGGATTTTGGCACACATATTAAGGAAAAAACATTAAAGACAGAAATTTAACATAACTTTTTCTTTTTACCCCAAAAAAAGAAAAGTAGACCTTGTCATACCTTTTCAAAAGTTAATTGGTTGTCAAATCATAAGGGAAAATTTGGAAAAAAATTCAACGAATTACTTATTTTGAAACACCAATAAATACCCCAACAATTCACTTATTCCAAAACGGAGGGAGTACTTCATATGGCTATGCCATCATGATAGACTCCCTACAAAATATTACCTTCACCACATAGGCATCAACGTTGACCCCCTCTGTAGAATCTATCAACAACCTGAAACCTCCAAACACATCTTATTAGAATGGAAACACGTCCAAAAATTCTGGGATCTAAATGACTTATTTGGAGTTAGATATAATGCTCTCAATGCCAATAATAATGACTGGATGGAAAGCTTTCACAATATTAGGAACCTTAAGATTAGGAACACGCTAAGTTGGAAGAAAGTGTTTCCCTTCTTCCTCTGGTATATATGGCTCAATCGCAATGCCAACATCTTGAATAAAACTAGTGTTGACATTTCCATAAATACTGCCTACGAGAGAGCTGTTGAGTATCACTACCTAACCTCTAAAGAAAAAGCCAGAAATGATCAGACTTTTACTAATAAAAACTGGACTGCCCCTTTATTTGGTATAAAAATTAATGTGTGTGAAAATACTTTGCTAAGACTCCATTGATGGAGCTAAGAAGAGGAGAAGAATCAAAATTATAACTGCTTCAAAACTTGTTTGTTACAATCAGATTGTTTTGCCTTATACAGGCAACAAAATATCTAATAACTACCTTTTTTCTAGAACACTCTATTTGACAGCTCATTGCCACTCACTAATCATTATCTAACAACCTCTAACAACTTATACAGCTAACTCAGCAATATATTCCTAACTAGTCAAATGCCTACTCCTATCAGTATTACACATCAGTGGAATAGGTAGTCATGTATGTTTCAAAACACTCCCCCTCAAGATGCAGGGTGCAGAACATTTAACACACAAATCTTGCTAAGTAAGTGAGCATGTTAAGCAATACTTAGGCCCTTGGTAAGCAGATCAACAAGTTGATCTGTAGAGTGAACATATAGGGACTTAATCAATCTATCCTTGATTTTGTCCCTGATGAAATGACAGTCAATCTCAATGTGTTTGGTTCTCTCATGGAACACAGGGTTGTTGGCCAGTTGAATGGCTGAATTACTGTCACTATAAACTAAAATGGGGAGGTTGATAGGGACCTTAAGTTCCTGAAACAATCCAACCAACCAAGTGAGTTCTGCAACTACTGAAGTCATGCTTCTATACTCAGCTTTAGCAGAACTCCTAGAAACAGTGTGTTACTTTTTGGACTTCCATGATATGAGTGATTCACCAAAGTGAATAACATAACCCGTAACTGATCTTCTAGTGTTTGGATAGGTAGCCCAATCAGAGTCACACCAGCAACTCAAAGTATTAGCATGTTCAGCCTTTAACCAGACACCTTGGCCAACAGAATTTTTTAGGTACCTGACTACCCTAGTAGCTGCTTCCCAGTGAGACTTCTTGGGATGTTGCATGAATTGGCTGAGAGTATGAACAACAAATTTAATGTCTGGCCTTGTAATAGTGGCATACATAAGCTTCCCAACAAGTCTTTGGTGAGAGGAAATATTAGACAACAGTTCATCACCTTGTACACCTGTTGTGTGATCATACTCAATAGAGGTGAGCCTGGCATTAGACTCTAAGGGAGTAATAGTATGCTTAGCACCACTAAGACCTATTTCAGCAATCAACTCTAGAATATACTTCCTTTGGTTCAGAATGATCCCTGATGTTCATCTTAAAACTTCAATACCCAAAAAATACTTGAGATCCCCCAAGTCTTTCATCTTAAACTGCTGATGCAACTTGATTTTGGTAGCATTGATTAGTGAGGCACTGCTTCCAGTGATTAGTAAATCATCAACATAGACAAGAACTATAACAGTATCATTACCTTGATGCAGGGTGAATAGGGAATAATCATGTGCACTTTGGGTAAAACCAGCATCAAGTAAGGCATGAGTAAGCTTAAGATTCCACTGCCTGGAGGCTTGCTTAAGACCATACAAGGATTTGATCAACTTAAACACTTTGTTCTCCCTCTATCTTGTAAATCCTTCAGGCATTTCCATGTAAACTTCCTCCACAATATCTCCTTGGAGGAATGCATTATGCACATCTATTTGATGAAGATTCCAACCTTTAGATGCAGCTAGTGCAATTACACATCTGACTGTAACCATCTTAGCTACTGGTGAGAAGGTTTCATGATAGTCTAACCCTTCTTGTTGGCTATATCCTTTGGCCACTAACCTTGCTTTGAACCTCTCCATTTACCATTTGCAAGATATTTGATCTTGTATATCCACTTAGAACCAACAGTATTCTTCCTTTAGGTAGATCAACAATGACTCATGTGTTGTTAGCTTCTAAGGCTTGAACCTCTGATTTCATAGCTTCCACCCACCTTTCATCTGTTACAGCCTATTTATAGTGCTGAGGCTCAGTTAAAATGGAGAATTTGGATAAATAGCACTGATAAGTAGGACTCAAATTTTTATAAGACAAGCTATTGGCTAATGGATGTTTACATCTCTAATTTCGAGAAGTATCAACATAATTATGCATCTACACTTGTGGTTTTCTTGTTCCCGCAGGTTTACTAGAAAAGGGTTGAGGCAGGGAACAGTTATCTTGGTATGTTTCTTCATGAGTGGTGCTAGGTGAAGCTGCACCAGGAACTTCAGCATAAAAAATGCCATCCTCCTCAGTTGGATCTCCTTCAGTAAAACTCTCATTATTTGTTTCATGAAATGTTTCTTCATCTATAGGAATCAAGAAGTCAGTAATATTTTCTCCAGATGAGGAAGCTTGTGTATTTTGTGCTGGTGAGAAAGAAAAAGAAAATGTATATTCATGAAACAAAATATCTCTATTGACTAATAGTTTCTTTGAGGTGATATCCAGCAGTAAATACCCCTTCTGAGATTCTGAATATCACACAAAGATTGCAGGTTCAGCCCTTTTTGTGAATTTATCACCTCTTGGAAGGATAGTGACATAGCACAAGCATCCAAATACCCTGAGATATGACAACTTGGAATACTTGGAAAACATCAATTGAAATAGGCTTTGATACCCTGATAAAATTAGTCTTGGGCCTAATTCACACCCAAAAAAGTAGCTCAAGAGGAGGAGGATTGCCCAAACCATATAAGGAGACCAAGAACCCTTCCCTCTTCCGATGTGGGATACTTAACACCCCCCCGCACGCCCAGGCTAAATGTAGCTTGGGAAAAAAGCACAGGCTAATTGGAGTGTGGATAATATATATGGGGCCCACCATCGGTGAACAAATATTTGAAATGTGCCTGGCTCTAATACCATGTGAAAATACTTTGCTAAAACTCCATTGATAGAGCTAAGAAGAGGAGAAGAATCAAAATTGTAACTGCTTCAAAACTTGTTTGTTACAATCAGATTGTTGTGCCTTATATAGGCAACAAAATATCTAATAACTACCTTTCTTCTAGAACACTCTATTTGATAGCTCATTTCCACTCACTAATCATTGTCTAACAACCTCTAACAACTTATACAACTGACTCAACAATATGCTCCTAACTAGTCGAATGCCTACTCCTATCAGTATTATACATCAGTGGAACAGGTAGTCATGTATATTCCAAAACAATGTGGATGGCTCCTTCATCCATAACTCAAAATAAGGAGGAGCGGGAGGGGTGTTTCGGGATGAAGAAGGTAATTGGCTGGCTGGATTTATGGTCTGCATAAACGTTCAGTCTAGTTTTGAAGCAAAAGCAACTTCCATGATATTAGGATTAAAGTTAGCATTGAAAATGAAGCTGACTCACATTACCATTGCTACTGACTCCAATAAGTTAGCAACAACCTTAAACGATAAAACTACTACGGCTTCCAATAATGATGAATCTAACTTGCTCTTCATTTGCAGGGATCTACTGACTCGGCTGGGAAATCCAGCGGTCATCCATGAGACGCGGAGTATTAATGGTGTAGCAAATTTGTTAGCAAATGAGGGCATTAACTTAGGACCTGCTTGTTTTTGGAAGGAATGGCTAGTTCCACCTTTGTTTGTTCAGAGCCAATACCGTGCAGACAAGGCTGGAACTTCTATTGTAGGGAAATATACGCCCACTTCTACTAATATCTGTACTAGTATTAGGCCAATACTTTCTCCGGCCAGCAAAAGGCCGCTTATTTGTACTAATGACTACTCTTCTGTTTAACTTCTAGTAATAATATCCCTATTTAACCAAAAAAAGATAATGTACTAAAAGGCATTAAATTAAAATAGTACAAGTTTTAAATTACACGGTTATGATAGTCGGTTCATAAACATAGTTCTATGATATGCTTAAGTTATTCTGGTACTTAGCTATCCTATGCATATCCTATACTAGTAGTCTCCAAGGAGTAAACTAACTAGGTCATTTTCAATGCCAATTAATTTGTGTCATTAATGGTTGAAGAGCTTAACTATATAAGGTTATAAAGTACACCCTTCGTTCACTTTTGTTTGTTCAATGAACTTCAACATTTTCTTTAAAAATACACAGAAAATGTATATTTTATTATAATGCTCATATTAGTTAGTCTATATAGTGTTTTTGGACTTGGACATGAGTAATTAATGTTAAAATTTTTAAAAATATAATTCTTTTTATAGACTAAAATAGATAAGTAAAAATTAAAATTTATTTTTAATATCAGGGGCGACTCAAGCACATTATTGACCTAATGGTCAAATTAAAATAAAGACCTTAAATTTTTAAGAAAATCAATATTTTTTTTATAAGGCTTGGAAACAGCCTCTGGTAGAAATGCAAGGTAAGGTTGCGTATGATACACCCTTGTGGTGGGGCCTTCCCCGGACACCGCGCATAGCGGTAGCTTTAGTGCACTGGACTGTCATTTTTTTTTAATATTTTTTTATAAGATTTATTTTTTAAATTTCTTGAGATGCAAAATTGTTAATATCAATTTTTATATAATCGATTTCTTCTAATAATTCAATTTTCAATTAATAATATAACAAATTCATTTAATTTTTCCTGAGACATAGACTCTAGATATATCAAACTTCTTCTATTAATTATTTTCTTTAATATATAAAATTTATTTCTTCTACAAATGATATTTACTAATTTTTAATATATTATTTATAATTTATTATTACTAAAAATGAGGCTTCTCAAATTTAGAGGTCTTAAGCGGTTGTCTTTTCTTTTACTTGATTGAGCTTTTTTTTTTTTCCTTTGGACACTCTTTTGATATAATAGATAAGTAAAGTAAAACGGAGGGTGTGTAACTAAAATATGGTGAAGACTATGGTGTGTTTAGTATAGAGAAAAATATTTTTCATGAAAATATTTTTTAAAATTCATGTTATTTCTTATTTATTTTCTTGTGTTTATTACACAAGTAGAAAAATATATTTTTAAAGTATTTATATAAATTTAATACAAAATAATAAGAACAATATGGTGGTGGTGGTGGTGGGGAGGGGTGGGGGGTGGGGGGTAGGGATTTACACAGTGGGAATTTCAGCATTTGTTTGTTGAGTATTTATTCATCTTCTTTATTTATACTATATTAACAAGATAATTTGATGGAAAAAAGTTTTAGACTAAAGTAGGAAAGATTTATAGAAAGAATTTAGAATAGGATTTTCCCTCTTCTGTTCTTTTGGCTTTTATAATTTTATTTCAGTTAATCAACTAAAAAGAAAATTGATAATAAGAAATGTGAATTTTGTGTAAATAAAAAATCTATGTTTAATACATTTATAATTATAATGTAAAATATTAGTGAAATTACAATAAAACTAAAATTGAAAATTATATGTATGTGTATTATATTTATCGATTTGATTTGATTTAATTTAATTTTTTTATTAATACCAAACTAAATCACGTATTGTCGGTGTTTAAAAATTCATCACCAAATCAAACTAAACCAAACCTAAGTTGGGTTATTTTCCAGTTGATTCAATTTTTTAGTTTGATCCAATCGCGCTTTCATCTGAACACCCTAATGAAGAGACATGCATACAATGTTAATACTATTATCTTTTATGTAGTTTCGGGTACAAGAATTTATATAATTGCAACACCAACTTCAACAATAGTTCATGTATAAACAAGAACACTTTTGAAGTTCTTCAACACCTTCAACACAAGATTACCTAATAATCTATCCAAGAAGTGTGTTAGATTTTAGAAAATAGATTAAACAAAATTTAAGACCAAGTCCTCAGAATTCACGGAGTGTCCTTAAGGAATAATTTCAATGAGGTTTTGGAATCTTCTCCCAGGATAAAATGACCTTCAATCCTAACAATAGTGGTACCTCAAATTGTTGGATTCAGCGAACTCACTCAAAGATTTGATAGATCACACAGAAAGTTTTTCAAGACAAGAAGAGAGTTTTTATTTTAGAAAATTCATACCTAAACCTGTGGATGAAAGCAAGTTTATATAGCCAACATGTGCCTCTTCTGAAAAGTGGCAATGGTTCACTTAAAAAGTGTGACCTTTCTGAAAAAGTTATGTCTGTTCGTCCAAAGAATGTGTCTTTTCCGAACAGGCATACCATTTCATGAATTAGTGTGTCATTTTGTTGAAGGGTTGCATCCCTTCGTTTCAGCACTGCACTGTTTCGAAACACTGTTTCGGAATCTACATGCATGAATATAAATGGAGTATCAAAACACAAAAAAAATTGTGTTTTTTCCTATGGTATTTTTAAACTGAATTTCTGAATTTCTGTCAAATAAACTTTGTTCAAAAAGATAGATCTAATCGATCGATCATTTGACAAATCCAAATCCAAATCCAAATCCAAATCCAAATCCAAATCCAAATCCAAATCCGAAGATTAACCGAGCGAGCGACGACGACGACGACAGTGCGAGACATCTCTTATTTCTTGCCTCACTTACCATGTGGAGTAAGTGTTCCTTATTTTAAACACACTCAAGTTCTCTTCTTCCACCAATGTAGGAGAAAGAGTGAACTTTCCAATTTGAGAGTACACTTTATAAATTAGTGTCTCCTTTCTTTCTACCATTGTTCCTCCATTTTTTATTCATACTTTTTTCATATACTTTGAACCCAACAATCCCCCACATGAATGGGAAATGACTATTGTTTTTTGTAAAATTTTTACGGACAAGTATGTGATCATCAAGCAAAGACTGATTGCATCTGGATAAATGGGTTTTCCTTTGAACTTTCCGTAGTAAACATGCATCGGATGCACTCGGTCAATCGGTATATTTGATATGCTTGAACCGTCAAGCTTTAGTGTACACCTAGACAACACATGTCACAAAACCAGCCTTTTACTATTTATGGTTCTCACGATTTTGTTCTTTTCAGCCTTGAACACGTCCCGGTTTCATGAGAGCTTAGAGAACAGGCCTTTACTAAGATTCTCCTTGAAGCGGCTTCCACTTCGCCCTCACATAAGTGATTTCTAAACGTTCAATCCTATAGATTAAACTATTTGGTCAAATCTGCAAAAATTAGATAATCATTAAAAGACTTTTCACCTTAAGTATTATCCTTGTTTGCTAAACATTGTCTACATCATGAGAATGGATTGGGTAATTGACAATGTTGAACCTGTCAGACACAACTTTATTTGATCTCCTTGAACCTTTCTCTTAGGATCTCCAGTCTGCTAGGTTGAGTTACCACCATGCTGACTTGTCCTAGGCCTTAAACCCATTCCATTGGATGTCCTTTCCACTCCTTCTCTAGATAGGTATTTTGTAAGTAGATCTAACACATTATCCTTTGACTTTATATAGTCAACAGTAATAATTCTACTAGGGAGAAGTTCCCTAACAGTATTATGTCTCCATCGTGTGTGAAAAGATTTACTATTGTACATCATGCTCCCTGCCCTACCTATTGCCGCTTGGCAATCACAGTGTATATATACTGGTGCCACTGTTTTGGGCCAATAAAGAATATCTTTCAAAAAATTCTGGAGTCATTTTGCTTTTTCACCGACTTTATCCAATACAATAAATTCAGATTCCATTGTAGAGCAAGCAATACATATCTGTTGGATGATTTCCAAGAGACTGCACCTCCACCGATAGTAAATACATATCCATTTGTGGATTTTAATTCATTCGATCCGGTGATCCAGTTTGCATGACTATATCCCAGTTTGCATGACTATATCCTTCAAGTACCGCGGGATATTTATTATAATGCAAAGCATAGTCTTGAGTGTATTTAAGATAACCCAAAACTCTTTTCATTGCCATCCAATGAGTTTTGTTGGGATTACTCGTATACCGACTCAATTTACTAATAGCACATGCTATATCTGGTCGTGCATAGTTCATTATATACATTAAATATCCCAATACTCTTGCGTACTCCAATTGTGAGTCACTTTCACCTTCATTCTTTCGAAGTGTAAAGCTCACATTCAATGGAGCCTTGGCAATATCGAATTCCATATACTTAAATTTGTCAAGTACCTTTTCGATATAATGAGAATGTGATAATGCCAACCCTTGATGAGTTCTATGGATTCTTATACCTAAGATCACATCCGCAACTCTAACTCTTTACTTGCTCTCGAGCATTCATTTCATTGTATTTATGTCAGAAATATCTCTACTGATGATCAACATATCATCTACATATAAACACACAATGACTTGGTGATTTGGAGTGTCTTTTATATAAACACATTTATCACATTCATTTATTTTGAACCCGTTTGCCAACATGGTTTAGTCAAATTTTGCATGCCATTGTTTAGGTGCTTGCTTTAGTCCATACAATGACTTAATGAGTTTACACACCTTATTCTCCTTTTTTGGAACCACAAAACCCTCAGGATGTTCCATGTGAATTTCTTCCTCTAATTCTCCATTTAAGAATTTGGTTTTCACATCCATTTGATGGATTTCAAGACCATATACCGCAACCAAGGCAATTAACATTCGAATCGATGTTATCCTTGTTACTGGAGAGTATGTATCAAAGTAATCAAGGCCTTCTTTTTACTTGAAGCCATTTACTACAAGTCTTGCCTTGTATTTGTCAATAGTACCATCTGCTTTCATTTTTCTTTTGAATATCCATTTAGAACCTAAAGATTTATTTCCTGGAGGAAGATCAACCAATTCCCACGTATGGTTTCTTAACATTGAATCAATCTCACTATTGACTGCCTTTTTCCAAAAGGATGTGTTTGAAGACGACATAGCTTCTTTAAATATTTGAGGCTCATTTTCTAAGAGAAACGTTACAAAATCTAATCCAAATGTAGTAGAAGTTCTTTGACGTGTACTACGTCTTGGATTCTCTTCATTATGTACATTCTCACTTGGTTCATCTCAAGGTCGTTTAGACCCTTTACTAGACTGTTCATGTCTAGTTTTATACGAGTAAGTATTTTTAAAGAATTCAGCATTATCTGATTCAATTACCGTATTTTCATTTATATACAAATGTTCGGATTTATAAACCAAAAACCGATATGCTTTACTGCTTTTAGAATATCCTATGAATACACAGTCTACAATCTTAGGTCCTATCTTATCCCTTTTAGGCATAGGAACTTGGACGTTTTCTACACACCCCCACACTTTGAAATATTTCAAGCTGGGTTTTCTTTATTTCTATTTTTATAAGGAATTGATTGTGTCTTACTATGGAGAACTCTATTGAGTATACGATTAGCTGTAAGGATAGCTTCCCCCCATAAATTTTGCGGTAAATCAGAACTTATAAGCAAGGCATTCATCATTTCCTTCAAAGTTTGATTTTTCCTTTCCACAATTCCGTTAGATTGAGGTGAATACGGGGCCATAGTTTGATGGACAATTCCATTCTCTACACATATTTCGGTGAAGGGAGATTCATATTCTCCGCCTCTATCACTTTTTATCATTTTTATCTTTTTCTCTAACTGATTTTCTACTTCAGTTTTATATTGCCTAAATGTATCTATTTCTTCATCCTTACTATTTAGCAAGTAGACACAACAATATCTAGTGCAATCGTTAATAAAAATTATGAAATACTTTTCCCACCACGTGATGGTGTTGACTTCATATTACAAATGTTAGTGTGTAGTAAGTCTAAAGAATTGGAATTCCTTTCAACAAACTTATACGGATGCTTTGCATACTTTGATTCCACACACATTTGATACTTCGATTTATTGCACTCAAAGTTTGGCAAAACTTCTAAGTTAATCAATTTTCGTAACTTTTTGTAATTAACATGGCCTAAACGTTCATGCCATAAATTATAAGACTTAACCAAGTAAAAAGAATTTAAACTTTTATTTATTTTAATATTCATTACATTCATCTTATAAAGGCCCTCGGTGAGATAGCCTTTCCCTACATACACTTCTCCTTTACTAATTACAATTTTTCCAGAAACGGTTACACATTTGAATCCATTCTTGTTTAGAAGTGAAATAGAAATCAAGTTCCTATATAATTTTGGAACGTACAAGACATTATTAAGTGTCAATAACTTTTCTAAAGTCAATTCAAGCCCACTTTTTCTGTTCCTTCTAACTTAGCCGTAGCGGATCTAGCCATGTAGATCATTTCTTCCATTTGAACTAGAGCGAATAAGGAAAATAACTCTTTGTTGGCACAAACATGACGGGTGGCACCAGAATCCATCCACCACTTATGAGGATTCCTCACCAAGTTGCAATCTGAAAACATAGAACACAGATCATCACATTCTTTGTTGGATTCAATCATATTTTCTTAGTCCTTTTTCTTGCCTTTCTTAGGGGCACGATAATCCGTGGACATATGACCAATCTTACTACAGTTGAAGCACTTTCCCTTGAATTTCTTCTTGGGTTGATTGCTTCCTTGTTCAACTTTCTTCCTTTTTTTAGAATTGTTTTGATCATCTTCCACAATATGTGCTCCACTAATTGCAGAATTTCCTTCCCTTTTGACCTTCTCTCGACAGCCTTATTATCTTCTTCAATACGTAGTCGGACAATAAGATCTTCGACAGTCATCTCTTTGCGTTTGTGCTTCAAGTAGTTTTTGAAGTCTTTCCACATAGTGGTAGCTTTTCAATAATCGCTGCTACTTGAAATGCATCATTCACAATCAAACCTACAAAACAGTTTATGCGAGTATTAAGAACATTTCCAATTTGTTAAACTAAGGTATTTTTCAAAGATATATCTTCTACTAGGATATCGTGAATGATTACTTGCAATTCCTGTACTTGAAAGACAACCGATTTTCTATGTATCATTTTAAAGTCCAAGAACCTTGCAACAAAGAATTTCTTAATTCCCGCATCCTCTGTCTTGTATTTTCATTCTATTACCCCCCACAATTTCTTCGATGTCACTGTAAACATTGTAGAGGTTTTCTTAGAAACCACTCAATATATAATTCCTACAAAGGAAGTCCGAGTGTTTTCAAGCTTCTACAATCATGAAATGCTCTTTGTCCGAGGTTCCCTCGAGCACCTCAGGGGCATCTTCACTAGTGAACCTTTGAAGGCATAGAGTGGTGAGGTAAAAGAACTTTTGCTGCCATCGTTTAAAGTCAATACCCGCAAATTTTCCAGGCTTCTCCGCAGGTGCCATTGGTTGCAGAGCATTTGCTCGACTTATTGAAGCAATGCTAGTTACCCCCACAGTCATAGCCGCATCTTGTATTTGACTTTCGTTAGTCATTTTTCCTGTCACCACAAGACAATAAAATTTAGTATTTTCAGAATACTATTTATAAAGTTAAGCAACTTTCTTGTTTCTAGTTAACAATGAAGTTTTTTTGACTTCCAATGGTCAACCAAATGATCTTTAACTTGTGATGAAGATTTTATGTCTTTGAATCACTAGTTAAGTTCAAACGGAGTAGAAAGCTTAAAGCTTTAATCTCCAAAAACAAGCAATACAAATTCTGCAAAAGTTTATTCCTTAAGATTGTTATCTTTTATGTAGTTTTGGATACAAGAATCTGTATAATTGCAACACCAACTTCAACAATAGTTCATGTATAAACAAGAACACCTTTAAAGTTTTTTAACACCTTTAACACAAGATTACTTAATAATATATCCAAGAACTGTGTTAGATTTTAGAAAATAGATTAAACAGAATTTAAGACCAAGTCCTCCGAATTCACGGAGTGTCCTTAAGGAATAATTTTCCTCACTATACCCGAGGTTTTGGAATCTTCCTTTTAGGATAAAATGGCCTTCAATCCGAACAATAACGGTACCTCAAATTGTTGGATTTAGTGAACTCACTCAACGGTTTGATAGATCACACAGAAATTTTTTCAAGACAAGAAGAGAGTTTGTATTTCAGAAAGTTCATACCTAAACTTGTGGATGAAAGCAGGTTTATATAGCCAACATGTGCCTCTTCTAAAAAGTGGCAATGGTTCACTTAAAAAGTGTGACCTTTCTGGAAAAGCCATGTCTATTCGTCCAAAGAATGTGTCTTTTCTAAACAGGCATACCATGTCATGAATCAGTGTGTCATTTCATTGAAGGGTTGCATCCCTTCATTTCGGCACTGCACTGTTTCGAAACACTGTTTCAAAATCTGCACGCATGCATATAAATGGAGTATCAAAATACAGAAAAAAGTTGCATTTTTCCCTTTGGTATTTTCGAACTGAATTTCTGTCAAATAAACTTTGTCCAAAATGATAGATTTCATCGATCGATCCAAATTCGAAGCCGAGCCGAGCCGAGTGAGCGACGACGACGACGGCGTGAGACATCTCTTATTTCTTGCCTCACTTACCATGTGGAGTAAATGTTCCTTATTTTAAACACTCATAAGTTCTCTTCTTCCATTAATGTGGGAGAAAGAGTGAACTTTCCAATTTGGGAGTACGCTTTCTAAATTAGTGTCTCCCTTCTCTCCACCATTTTTCCTCTATTTTTCATTCACACTTTTTTCATATACTTTGAACCCAACAAATACATTAATGAGGTATTACAAGAGAATAATGAATATCTATATGGAAAATCATATGCAAAATTAATTAAGCAAACTACACTAACCTACATTATTGGAAGAGACGGATATTACGCACATATATGTGAACTATATGACACCATCAAAGGATATAGCGAAGTGGATGGGGCTGCTCCTTCCTTAACCAGTGGTATCAGGTTCGAGCCCTGGATATGAAAAAATCCTTAGTAGGGAGTACTATCCCCCGAATAAGGCCCTATCCGGTGCGAATCTGGATTAGTCAGATTCTAATGCGGGTACTAAACACCAAATGAAAACCAAAAAAAAAGAAAAACTATATGACAACATCAAGTTAAGGTTTGAGAGTTCTAGCGTAGCTAGACAAAATGTTGATTAAAGGTGATAAGTACATCATATTGTTATTTAAAAAAAATCCTTAGTAGGGGAGCACTATCCCCAAATGAGGCCCTAGCCGGTACGAGTTCGAATTAGTTAAACTCCAATGCGGGTACTAAATACATGCAAACCAAAAAAAGAAAAACTATATGACAACACCAAGTTAAGGTTTGATAGTTCTAGCGTAGCTAGACAAGCTATTAATTAAAGGTGATAAGTACATCATATTGTTATTTAATTATCCACCTACCGAACTATACAATGTAAATGAAAGAGTGATCCCATCTCTAGTTTAATTGGTATATAAATCCTCAAAGTACTGTTATTTTAATTTATAGTTGTGTTCGCTCGTTCTGTATATCCTTAAACTCATGTGTTGATCTTCGCAATCAATTTTCATTTAGACGATTGTTGCTTCCACCTTGTTGTAGTTGTTAGTTATGACAATGTATCGATTTCATTTAATATTACCTGCATGACACCTATAATAAAGTACTTCATCCACAATTAGAAAATAGACGGATAAATTTTATAACTAAGCAAAAAATCTGTCTCTAATCCTATTTAATTATATATTAGTACTGATTATAATAAAATTATATTAGGCACAAATAATTTACGGATTAGCGATGAAGTTTATAGCTAATTATGTTTATTTTTGTAGTGATATTTTTTTATTTACAATATGATGCCTCGATGGCCACTTTGAAACAATGATTAATGTGGAATTGTACCGAGTAAAACCCATCACAGGAAAAGTGCATCCTAGTAGGATTTTATTCATTCTTAGTCCTATGAAAAAAATAAGAATTAACAATGGATAAATTATACATTAAATACAACACTAATTTTATTCAGTGACATATTATAAAAAATTATGCCAGCTATGAGCAGTTCAACAACGGATTTCATAGTTAATTTTTTTTTTTTTTTTTTTTTTTTTTTTTTTTTGAGTAAGATCTCAAACTCAAGACCTCTATTTAAAGTAGAGAGATCTTATTCATTCCGCCACAATTCCAATATTAGAACGTTGGCTTTTACCTAATTTTTGGAAAAGGTATAGGGGCAAATTGGTCTATGAAAGAGTTAAATAGTGAGAAAAGGGTATGACAACTAGAGTAGTTTTGACTATGAACATCAATCACGGTCATAACGACCCAATAAGGAAGTGACACATGAGTTATTAGCACCTATTGGAAAAACGTATAGACATGTACTACTAATAATCCGCCTATGAAACAGTGAATTAATACACATATTTTCTTTGTGAAAAACTTAAACCATGTAGAGTGAGGGAGGAAGGGGCCCTTTCCTCTTTTGTGGATTCATACATTCACATTATCACATGGGGGGTAACATATGCTCTTTCTTGAGCCTAACGGCTCGCAAACTCTAACCGCCCACGATATGTTTACACCCTTTCTACTCTACACATGATGACCTTTCTTCCAGACACACTCACACCCTCAATTATAGACGGAGTCAGATTTTAAATTTTAAATTCTAAAATAACAATATTGGATATTGTTAAATTTTAAATTTAATTTTTTAATATATATTTAGTGACTTTTTGAACACATATATATAACTTGAATTAAAATTCTTAGGTCATATCGATTTCTGGCTCCGCCTCTATCTTCGTCTAATGGGACTCAAAATTTTTAAGTTGATAAATTCGGCTTTAAAGCTTCTTAACATTGCATTTATAACATTTTTGAATCTATAAATTATTATTTAATATTTATTAAATTTTAATATAATCTTACAAATACTTTATACTCCGTGTTGAAATATCGAGTTCGGATGAATTCTATTACTGTTTATTTCAGAAAAAAAGATCTATTTTTCTTTTTATTCTATTTCACAAAGAAAGATCACTTTTTTTTATTGATAATATTTTAATTTTAACTTTCCACATGACATATTTGAATCATAAGCTTAAATGACATTTTGGTATATTTGACATAACATTAATTTAAGATCATAAGATTCAAAAATCTTTTTATTTATTTAAATTTTGTGTTAAATCAAAATAATTTTTTTTTGAAACTGATGGAATAACAAGTCTTGATCTCTCACATGCCCTCACTTACAAGTCCACGTACATGTAGGGGTCACCTTCGCAATCCTTGGAGCCCTATTCTACTACCTCCAGTTTCCCCAACCATGGGGCCACCTATACGTCAATTACAAAATTGTTTTTTTGGCTGAGAAGTTTCATCCAGTATTTAATTTGGTCCTAAAATTCATATCTTATCAATTTCGAGTGGTATTACGGTGGAAATCTTTTTATTTCCTTCAACTTGTGGTAAAATAATCTTTTCTTTCTAACTTTAGGACTATAGAGAATAGATGTTCTTTGTTTGCTATCTCGAAATTTAACAATTAATCAGCTATAACCTTAACATTGATGTCTTGTTATCAAAGAAGTATATATGCAGAATTTTTGAACAATATTAATACTCAAAAAAATAAATAAATAAAAAAATTACTATAATAATAGCATATTATAAGACATGATTCAAATACAATATTTTCTCCTTCACCAATTTTCATTTTTTTAAGCGTCTATACATAGTGGCGCAAAGTATTACTGCTGAAATTGAATTATATAACTGAACTTCATTCATGAAGAAGGTCACTAGCTAGTTCCACCTTCCATCTTTATATTATAGAAAAATGACTAATGAGTCCTCTAAATGTAAATCACGTTTTCACGAAGATTCAAACTAATGATTTCAATCAGAAAAGTGTTATGTCCGACCAGTAAGCTAGCAATTGTTACCTATCAAATTTTAACACTTGTCTTATGTATTAAATAATTTTGTTTGCATATTAAGTGTGTATATATAGTGAAAAATTTGGACGAAGTGATGTCCCGAAACACTAGTTCTTCTAACTGGCTCTGCCGTTGCTTGCTTTTTTGTTCCCTTCTTTTAATCCACCTTAAAAATTTTGTATGCAACTAGCATTTGCATCCATAGTAACATGAAAGATATCATCAAGACAATTTGAGAAGTGTGCAAGTTGGACACAACTCAAACTTGATGGACTAAATCATATTGTACTATAAACTTCAAGGACCAAATCGTGCAATTTACTCTATATGAAAATCTATATATAATCTCACCATGCACCCCTAGTCAATTCCACATACACCCCCCCGCCCCCCCTCTCTCTCTGTGTCTAACTTCATTTTTAGTCTTGAAGAGTAGTTTATTTATTCAGAAACATGCTACCGTACCATTCAAGGCCAATGATCATGATGGAGAGAACACGAAAGTCCAACATTGAGCAAGCACCAAATTGTCCTAGGTGTGCCTCTACCAACACAAAATTTTGTTACTACAACAACTATAGCTTGTCACAACCTCGGTATTTTTGCAAAGCTTGCCGAAGATACTGGACTAAGGGTGGTTCTCTTAGAAATGTCCCCGTTGGTGGCGGTTGCCGGAAAAGCCGACGTTCAAGATCTTCACGAAAAGACGATAATACCCTTCAATCCCCTAGCCCCGCCTTCGAAACTCCCGGAGCTAACATTGATCTAGCCGATGTTTTTGCGAAGTACTTGAACCAAGGTACAGCCAATGATCATGATGATGATGATCAAGATAATAATATTATTCTTCAAGAATCTCAAGATTATTCTTCTATTGGAGCAAGCTTATCGGAATCTCCTTCATCAGATAGCTTGGTTAATAATCCCACTTCTTTTGAGAATGAGAGTCTATTTGATGAGACCATTATGGCCAGTTTTCAAGATTATCCTTGTGGTAATTTCCTTCAAGAGGAGCAAGGGGGTCCAATTGATCAAGTAGGTAACCAAGATTTTCTTGATTTTAACACAAGCTTTCTTGAAATGCAAGCCATGCTTGGGGATGAAATAATAGGGCAAGGGGAGGAATTTGATCATTATAACACAAGTAATTTTTCTTGGCAATCAATGATGCAGTTTCAAGATTTTGGATCAATTTTAGAACTAGATGATCAGCTCAAGAATTCAACATCAAACTTAGCCAGTGACAATAACAACTATAGCTCATTTGATCTATCTAACTAACTATGATATTTTAAGGTGTAAGGGTCATCTTCTTTCTCTTGATTTTATTTTTTCTTTTGGTTTGGTGGGGGGAGGTTCTACACTTATTCTTACTTAAAAATGTCAGTTAACTGTCAGTGTTATTTGAAAAAGACATTTGTGAGAAATACAAGATGAATATTAATAAGAATATACACAAAATGAAAAGAAAAAAACTGTATTATATGCACATTTTCTCTTCTAATTTCATTGCAACATGCATTAAGTACTTGTGATGGACTGTTATGTTACAGCTCGTAAAGTCAACAGTAGTTCACAATCAGGCAATTATGGCACATGGAGTACTTTGACATAATACGTACATTAATTAAAGGGATGGGGTCAGGGATGTAATGAGAGGTGATGCTCTAGAAGTATAACCTACAACTCTTAACACATATGAAATGTGTCATTTATGCATAAGCTTCATACAAAATTGTTTGTTAGCCACCTCATTAAATAAAATCTCAACATAAAATTTATTAGCTTAAGTTATCTGAGCGTTTTTTTGGTTGGTCACATAATTTGGCACAATTGCTGTAGCATTTGGTAGGTCATATTACAAATATTACGACGGTCCTAAACACTTCGGTCAATTAGTTTACAACTTATGTATACTAGATATGCAGATAATATACGTATGATATGCATAGTTATACATAACATATATTATCAGTATATATGTTATGTATATTTTGATCATGTTACTAAATAAGTTTGGCCGAACCGTAAATATCGCCAAAATTTCCCTAAAATTATCCACACGTATGTAGCTAGAGCAATATTTGGTTGAAGATTTTACTATTAATAAAATGCCATAAATTATCAGAGATATTGTTTTATAAATGTGAAAAAGAAAATTACTTAAATTACACGTGAATAAGAGTAATTAAAAATAAAAATGCCTCAAAGTAGTTAATCTGCGCATAACGTTCCAACGATATTGTCATCCGTTTAATATGAGTTCAATAAATTTGATGCATATTTTCTTAGTGAAAATGTGTCACTGTTTAATGACTTTCAAAATAGAGAGCTCTGGACCAAAATAAGTCATTTTTTAAATTAATTCATCAAAGTAATACATTTTTTTGAAACTTTACCAAACTAGTATAAACGTTGTTTCCAACAACGTATTATGCTTTAGAAAAAGTTGGCGGACCAAAAAGAGTTGTGGATGACGTTAAAATAGGAAACGTTACTGTCAGTAACGTTTTTGACATAAAACGTTACTGTCAGTAACGAGACTCTGTAACTCTGCCACATCAAAATCTTTGTACAAATCTGACGTTAAATTTGTTACTGTCAATTACCTTTTAGCTTTAAAACGGTACTCAGTGTAACGATACTATCAAATTAACTAAAAACTCTGTGGCATCAGAATTTTTGACATTAAAGTCATTATCAGTAGTCACTTTTTAAGATAAAAACGTTACTATGAGTAACGATTCTATCGAATCAAATAACAGACCTACAAAGTTGGAATCTTGGTGATTGATTTACCAATAAAACATTACTGTCAATAACATTTTAGCTCTAAGATGTGACTGACAATAACAATTAACAACAAACGACATTCCAACAAGTGACAAATCTAAGATGTGATTGACAATAATTTGCCGTCACTTGTTGGAATGTCGTTTGTTGTTAATTATTATTATCAGTCACTTCGTAGAGCTAAAACGTTGTTGGCAGTAACGTTTTATTGGTAAATCAATCACCAAAATTCCAACTTTGCAGGTTCGTATTTGATTAAATAGAATCGTTACCCATAGTAACGTTTTTATCTTAAAAAGTGACTACTGATAACGACTTTAATGTCAAAATTTTTGAAGCCACAGAGTTTTGATTTGATAGTCTCGTTACTTGGAGTAATGTTTTAAAGTTAAAACGTAATTGACAATAACAAATTTAACGTCATATTTGTACAAAGATTCTGATGTGGCAGAGTTGCAGAGTCTCGTTACTCAAAGTAACATTTTAAGTCAAAAACGTTACTGGAAGTAACGTTTTAGGTCAAAAACGTTACTGAAAGTAACGATTCCTATTTTAACGTTATCCACAACTCTTTTTGGTTTGTTAACTTTTTTTAAAGCATAATACGTTACTGGGAACAACGTTTATACTAGTTTGGTAAAGTTTCAAAAAACATATTACTTTAGTAAGTTGATTTAAAAAATAACTTATTTTGGTCCAGAGTTCTAAAATAGTAATGAATCATTATTTAGCAGGTGGCACCCTAGGGTAAAGTACAGGAATAGATCCAAATTGGGGTGACTTTCATATTTTGATCCCAAATAAAAAAAACTTTCTAAAAATAGCCTTTAGCTATTAACTGATATTTTTTCGAATGAAATTGCCCCTACCAATATAGTTTTTTAATTTAAATTCAGTCTATAGCCCATTTTATAAATGAAAATCAATTGTAATATATGATCAACCCATTTGAGCTGATCCTGGTCCATAAACTAACAAAAAAAACCCACATAGACAAAGGGAAAAATAAAGGTCACTTTAGGAAACTAGCCACTGCCTTCATCGAAGCATCATCGCCTTCTTTTAAGCAACGACAGCTCCCATACTCTTGATCATGGATCCATCATCTTTTTCTATCCTGTTAAACCTAAGTTCTTATTTTTCCTCTCATTTAATCTTTAGGTAATGGATTGAGCTTCAAAGTAGTTAATACTACCATCTTACTATCAATTAGATTCAAGCAAAAATAAGAGTATAATATTGATTAGTTTTGTAGATTATTTGTTATATATATCAAGGGATTGTATGTTTAGATCCGATTTACCTACTGTTTGTATGCATTGACCTTCTACATCCCCAAATCTCATTGGATGTAGGTGTTACTTTCAAAGAAACTCATTTCCAATGGTAGATTTAATCTTTTCCATTGTTAATACTTGATTTATATATTTCATAATCTATTTACACCACAGTTTGATTTGATTCTAGGTAGCATCTGTTTTTTCCACTGTATTGTCCTGACAGAAGTATGTCATACTCTGTTATCAGGTTCTTTAGCCGCTGCTAGTAGGTTCTTTCTCCCTTTAATCCTTGCCTGCAAAATTATATTTATGTCAGCTCTTTTTTGAAACCTGCTTTTGCCTTTGTACTTCCAATTTGCTGATTATGAATAAGGATTACAAATTGGTGATCATTTTAGTGATTTGTATCCTCCTATTCCATTCTTCTGATGTTAGGAATACTAGCATCATCTAGTGCAAAAATAGATCTGCCTTGTCCTAGCAATTTCTCCTCATTATTACATTGAAAATCACTTGCACAAGTAAACATAAAATTAGTCAAAAAGTCAGCTAGAGTGTTATCCTTCCTAAGAGAATGTACCACTCTAACTGACATAATTTTTGTCAAATCCTTGATGGATTTAACCACCATTTCCACCCTCTATGGGACCTCCCAATGTGAGTTTAAAATCTCCACCATGATCCAAGAGTCACTTTCCAGAATAATCTACTTTATAGAGTTACTGCTGCAGCACTTCAAACACTCCCTAATAGCCAGTGTCTCAGCCTCCAAACTTGTGGTTTTTTTGATTCCAATTCCTTGAGCTACCACTTGATTTCCATGCTTATCCCTTATACAAAAGGCAATGGAGCTAGGGACAGGATTTTCTTTTGATGCTCCATCTTTGTTCCCTTTTAGCCAACCACTTTCAGGAAGAAACCATAAAATCAACTTAAGAGAATTAAAAATCTTGACTACATGCAGTTCATCTATAATTCTGATCCACTCTCTTCCTACAACATCAACATGAAATCTAAGCTTTATGAATCACACAATAATTTCATTAATCTCCCCAAATAACTTTCTTTCCTAATAAGATCTACCATGTCTAATTGTATTTCTTCTTTTCCACAAGAACCATAAAATAACAGATGGCACAATATTATACACAGTTTTTTCCATGTAATTCCCACCCTGATTTCTCCACATTCTAACATATTGTTTCAAGCGTAATCTATGACCTATTACCCTTGCACTTGCACAATAATAATTCCATACTTTTATAATAGTCTCTCCTGTAAGGAAAAGGTGTGAAATTGTTTGTCTTGGGGGTCTAAAACAACAAACACAGTTTTCAGAAACTTTAGGATTCTAGCTATGCATTAAAGCAACTACTGGAAGCATACCTTTCCAAATTCTCCATGTTAAGAAATAAAATTTTAAAGGTAACCGTTTAGCCCAAATTTCTTTCATATCTTCATCCTCCTCTTCCCCCCGCCTTAGTAAGTCCCAAGCACTTTTTGTAGAGAACTTTCCATTACTATTTATTGTCTACCAAGGTTTATCCATCTTTTCTTCATAACCTACAAATTCCATGCACTCTTTTACATACTCCACTACATTGGCTGGCACTTCATCTTTTATAGCATCATAGTTTTACCCCTCTTCATTCAGGAAATTAGAAATTTCAAATAATGGATGATAAGTTTGAACCTGAGACTGTTGTTTAAATAAAAGACTAGTATTAGTTCAGTTATCAAACCGCACAGCAGATGTTCCACCTCTTGTCTCTCACCATATGTATTTTTTAATTTTGTCTCTATTTTTCAACATGACCTTCCATACTTGAGATCTCCCCTCCATTCTATCATAATATGAACCTATTTCTTACAATATTTATTTCACATAAAATTAATCCATAAATTATTCTGAGTTCTGAACCTCCACCATAATTTAGCATGCATAACTTGAGCTACTTATATTAGAGTCCTAAAACCAAGACCTCATTTTTTATTGGGTAGGGCCAGTTTATTCCATTTGATCCAATGTTTATTTCTTCCTGACTCCTCATTCTGCCAAAAAAAATTTGCACATATTCTTTCCATCTTTTTAAGAACATTTTTAGAGGGAACAACTATTGAAAGAATATAAAGAGGGATACTTTGAAGCACACTTTTAATAAGAACATCCTTACCTCTAAAAGATAATAATCTCTCTTTCCATTTTTGAAGTTTATTCTGAATTTTCTCAATCAGCTAAGAATAATGCTCTTTTTTTCTCTTTAGATGTGATAATGGACAATCAAGATTATTTAAATAAAAAACACCCCTGCTCATTCCAGTAGCTTGTTCAACTTGCATCATCACAACTGCTAAAGTATTCTGATGCATATAGAAAAAACTCTTGTCCATATTTATTTTCTGACCAAATTCTACCTCATATTTCTTTAAAATTTGCATTATCTTCTTAATTGAATACTCATTAGAAGAAGTAAAGATAATAGTATCATCAGCATAAGCAAGATGATTTAATTCAGAACTCATCTTGGGCATACCATAACCAATAAAAGAAGAATCTTCAACAGACTGATTCAAAGATCTTGCCATAGCATCAGCTGCTAAAATAAAGAGTGCAGGTGATAGAGGGTCCCCTTGTATAACTCTCCTTGTGGAATAAAAGAAACCCACTAATTGTCCATTCAAAAGGACAGAGTAGTAATTATTTGATTAAAGTATCCAAATGATATCTGCCACTCTATTAGAAAACCCATTTTTCTCAAAACCTTTATAAAAAAAAACCAAGAAACCCTGTCATAAGCTTTAGCCATTTCAAGTTTCAAAAATATATTAGAAGGTTTTTCCCTCTTCCCTATATTAGCAACTAACTCCTGGGTTAGAATAACATTCTCTACTATATTTCTTTCTTTAACAAATTCAGACCGATTAAGAGAAATCAGATTTGGTAAAATACCCTCCAACCTATCATGAATGATTTTTGACTGGATTTTATTGAAAAAATTACTAAGACTAATTGGTATCAAATATGAAAGGATTGCACATTATCCTTTTTAGGAATGAGAATCAAATTACTCTGGTTAGTGGATTTTGGGAGTGTATTACCTGCAAAGAAGCTTCTGACATCCTAATTATATCTCCACAAATGATGTCTCAGAAAGTCTAGAAAAATCTACCTATAAGTCTATCTGGTCTACTAGCACTATCTCTATTTAACTTAAAAACAACCCCTTTAATTTCCAACTCATCAGGATTAGCATGTAATATCTCATTTTCATAGTCAGAAACCAACTCTGGAATGTTATTCAGTAATGGAAAATCTGTTGCATTTTTTTCCTACGTAAACTATTTCTGATAGAAAGTTATGGCCTCATCAGCAATCTGTTTCTATTTTTCTAACCAACAACCATTATTATTGAGGATTTTGGATATCTTCAACTTATTTCTTCTCTCTTTAAGTATGCTATGAAAAAACTTAGTGTTCCTGTCAACACTTTCAAACCAATCATACCCAACTTTTTTTTGCCAAAAACTTTCTTCCAACTTAGGATATTTAATATATTTAGCCCTAGATTTTAACATCACAATTCTGTTTACTACAATAGGGTTCTCAAATAATTTCTCTTTCACCTTAGCAATCTCTTCTCTAACAATCAACTGTTGAAAAATGTCCCTAAAGGTGTGTTTACTCCATAATGTTAGGGCTTTCTTAACTTTTTTAATTCTCCTTTTAAAATCATTAAAAGGATTATTAGAAAAGTCTACATCCCAATTCCTTCTGACCGTCTCTTTGAAGTCTGAATGATTTGTCTAGAATTTCACGAATTTAAAAGGTTTGTACATCACGATATCAGTCTTATCACATTTTAGTAGTAAAGGTGCATGATTAGAACCATCTCTAGCTAGATGTTCCATCTCCATTAGATTAAACTTATCCTTAAAGTCATCATTAACAGATAATCTATCTAACTTCTCGATAATGCAATTATCTCCAGCTCATCAATTCCACCAAGTATAAGGGCTACCTTTATGATTAATCTATCTTATGTCACAAGCCTTAATACAATCTCTAAAATTTTCTATTTTATCTGCAATAACTGACAATCCACCAATATTTTTCGAGTCATTCATAACATTATTAAAGTCCCCTCCCAAGAGCCATTGACTTTATATTCTATTAACAATAGAGAAAATATCTTCCCATAACTCCAATTTTTGATTTCTATCACATTTTACATATACTAAAGTTAGTATAAACTCTAAACCCATGGAATGATTTCAAACCAGCAAAGAAAGTTGTGGTTCTGTATCACTCTCTGTAGTGTAATACCCCATACTTTTCCTAGCTTAAATTTTGTCCCTAGAATGTCAAGTATTAGCTTCTAAAATGAATACCTTTTTATTTCATATAGAATTTTACAAATTTATACCTTCTCTGGTATGAAAAATTGAATAAGCTTTCCATCGATACCAAATTCTCCCAAATTCAACACTCGGTGAAGAAGTTCGGGCGTTTTTAGTAAGCAGTGTGCCGACTAGGTAGTCACCGCATTACGGTGAAGGACAATTTCATAATTATCATTTTGCAGTGGAGCTCTGCAATATTAGTGCACTGTGGAGAGGTCCCATTTTCCATTTGTCAATTTCCAGTAAGCCAACGTAATTTCACTGCATCGCGACATGGTTAAAATGGCATTTCAAAGGGTCACCACGATAGCTCTGCGTCGCGGAGAGTTTTCAGTTCCTAATTGTCCCTTATCCAGTTTTCCACTGCGATAGTGGCGCATTGCGGAGGCCTATTTAATCGAGATTTTAGTTCTCTTTTCCAGTTTCGTTTAGAAGTTTAAAGGGGGTATTTTTGTTAATTCCCAAGCCCCAATCTGTATAAAACATGCGATTAAACCCATTCTAAGCCCATTATACTCATTATTCATCAATTTTCTCTTAAATAAAAACCCTAGAAATCAAAAGCTTTTTCTCCAAGAAATCAATTCCACCATTGTTTCTCCAAGAAAGCCCAAAATTGATGATTCTCAAGATAAGATAATAAAGAACTCATCTTCAAGAACATAAATAGGAATCAATAATTCAAGTTTCTTCATCTAATCATCAATCAAGGTATGTGGGGTTTATGAACAAGGATCCTCTTCCATCCTTGTGCCTAAAACCAAGTTTTAATTATAAATTCATATGATTTTAAATGATTAAACATGAGTTTTGGATTAGGGTTCATACCAAATATCGTTATTTGCAAGATTATGAGATGTCAAATGTTTTTAGAAGATGAATTGCATGCCTATTTTCATAATTTCATGCCTATTGCAGTAAATTTCAGATTTTGAGTTGAATTATCATTGTTTTCATTACCAAGCATAATTATTATGATGTTTTGATATGAGATTGATGCATGGGTTATTATTCCATGATTTAATATTACTATTTCAAGAAAGATGATGCTTTTAGCATCTTATGATCAAATTTATTTAAGATTTACAGCAAAGCTTTGATATTTTGATCCTCAGTTTAGTTATGGAATTTACTTTAGTGATTTGTTATAGATTACAAAATTTAGATCAACTTTATTTACAGATTTAATTAGATAAATGCATAATTGGTTTCAGATAAACCCTTATGCTAGCTTTTAAAGTGGATTTCCAAAAGAATGAGCATACAAAATTAAAGGGAGTAGTATTTAGCACCAATCAAAAAATGTGGGATTAGCATGCCCTATCTTCCATAGAACTATGTAGCCAACATAGGTACAAATTTTCATATTATTCTCATTCCATTATGGATGACATATTTATCTTGTGATCGATCACATGGTCAGTAGCTTATACTCCCTGGCAAGAGTATTATACCTTTCCCCAACGTGAGTTTTCCTCCTTAGGGGGACAAGAAGTTGGACTCCATGTTAGCTCACATAGTTTATGTCGATTAGAAGAACCTCCCTTATAGATAAGATTCAGATAAAGTATTTTTTCCAAATAGTAAAGGCTTTCAGAAAAGAATAACAGAAAATCTTTTATAAAATTAAGCGTAAAGTCTCAAAAATTTATTCAGATTATGCTTTACAGAAAAATATTAGCTACAAATTTCAGCATTCAGATTTCAGCTATAAAAATGAGTCCTTTTACACTTAGACAGTATGATTTACAAATAGAACATTAGTGCAACTTTCAAAACTAAATGTTATGATTCACTAGATTTGTAAAGTATGCTTTGCTGTTATGATCTCAGGTTTTAGTATTTCGGATATTCCAGCTTATGTGAGTCATTTACATTTTCATGCATTGTTTTTTTATTTATAATGATGAAATGATGTTTTACTTATGCATTTCACCCCCATATACTCAGTATATCCTCCAAGTACTGATCCACATATATGTCTATGTGCTACATTGTCTCATAATGTAGGTTCAAGTGCTCAGTATCAACAAGGTGAGTAGTTTAAGCATCTCTATCTACATTCGAGAGTTGGTAAGTCCTCATAGTTTGGGGACTTATTCATTTAGATTTTGCAATTTATCAGTTTATATAATTTAGTATTCTTTTCAGATAGTTTGAGTTAGCTGGGGGTTTGTCCCAGTGACACTCTAGTTATTTGTAGTAGAGGCTTGTCAGACTGTTAGTTTTGATTTTGATTATTCACTATTGAGATTTTAGACATTATTTTAGATATTATACCCAGACAGTTTTTCGTATTTAGTAAGACTTCTACATTTATATTTCCTCTATTATGAGATTCAAATTTAGTAACAGGTAGACAAGGTTAGCTTAAGGCTACTCGTAGTCTTGAGCACTGTGTGACATCTCGGGACCAGGTTTTGAGGTGTTACAGACTTGGTATCAGAGCTTAAGATTTATAAGAGTCCTAGGGAGTCAAATAAGCCACGTTACGTAGAGTCTTGATCATAGGTATGAAGCATGCCACATTTATGAACAAGAGGCTACGAGACATTTTTAGGAATTCATCTCTTTATTTCATGATATATCATGCTTACAGTATCTCTATCTTATGTTAACTCGTGCTCTTACGTGATAGTGGAATATTCTTCTTCATTGAGCTAATGCCCGCAGAAATGATAACCAGCCACCCCAGCCTGCTGATCCTCTGAATGAGAATATATCCCATGTTGAGTTTATGGCTGCCTTTTAGGTATTAGCCTAGGTAGTGACTGCCAATGTTCAGGGCAACCATCAGGTTGCAGTCCCAATTTTGCAGAATAGTGATTTAGCAGCAGCTAGAATTAGAGACTCTATGAGAATGAATCTTCCAAAGTTCTTTGGGTCAAAAGTAGGTGAGGACCCACAACTTTATTTAGATAAGGTGAAAAGGATCACCCAGATTATGCATATTTCTAAAGATTAGAGTGTGAGTTGGCATCTTATAGGATGAAGGATGTAGCATATGATTGGGTAGTTATATGGAAGAATGGTAGAGGTTAGAATATAGCTCCTAAGAGTTGAGATGCATTTTGACATGCTTTTCTAGATAGGTTCTTTCCATGTGAGATGAGAAAAGCTAAGATAGAAGAGTTTGTGAACCTAAGGCAGGGCTCAATGACAGTGAAGGAGTACTGTATTAAGGTCAATCAGTTGTCTAAGTATGCCCCAAATACGATAGCTGATCCTGTATGAGTAAGTTTATTCTAGAGTGTCTAGTTTGGTAGTCATGGAGTGTAGGACTTCCATACTTACTGGAGACATGGATCTTACTAGATTGATAATTTATGATAAGTAGATTAAGGTAGATAAGTTAAAGGAAAGAGATAGAGGTAATAAGAAGGCTAGAACTGGGCAGATTGAGTATGGACAGGCTAGGTTTGGAGGGGGAAATTGTTCATCTATTCCAGCACCATCTTCAGCTGGTGCTCTTTCTCCCAGAGTTAGATAAGAGCAGTGGGGTAAGTTTTCTATGTCCAGATCTAAAAATAGTATGGGTGGAACGCCCAGTTATCCTCCATGTACTAAGTGTGGTAAAAATTACCATGGTGAGTGTTTAGCTAGACAGAAGGGTTGTTATGGTTGTGGTAAGTTGGGTCATAAAATTAAAGAGTGTTCGCATGCTAAGCAGGGAAACAGAGATGTCTGTCCAAAGACTCAGGCTACTAGTGCACCAACTCTTTTTGGTCGTAAGACTCAGGCTACTACCAGTAACATCATCCAGTATAGGTGGCGGTTAATGCCAGAATTAGTTTTATGCTTTACCATCCCTTCAGGAGCAGGAGGATTCACCAGATGTTGTTACTGGTATGATTTGTGTCTTTCATCTTGATGTTTATGTGTAGTTAGACCCTGGGTCAAGTTTCTCTTATGTGACCCCATTAGTTGTAGTGAATTTTGAAATGAGTCCTGAAAAGATCCCTGAGCCTTTCTTGGTTTCTAACCCAGTAGGTGAGTCAGTTGTTGCCAAATAGATCTATAGGAAGTGTCCTATCACTGTCCTTCATAAAAGCATGTTAGTGGATCTAATAAAGTTAGATATGGTTGACTTTGATCTTATTCTTGGCATAGATTGGCTCCATTCCTTTTATGCTTCCATAGATTGTCGCACCCGTGTGGTGAAGTTTTAGTTTTCAGATGAACCAGTCTTTGAGTGAAAAGGTAATTTAGTGTTTCCTAAGAATCATTTCATATCTTATCTTAAATCCAGAATTTGATTTCCAAAGAATGTATCTATCATCTAGTTCGAGTCAAGGTCACTAAGTCTGAGACTCCAACAGTACAGTCAGTCAGTATAGTTAATGAGTTTCCTAATATTTTTCCCAAAGATTTGCCAGAGGTACTGTCACTACCTGGCCCGAGGCCCTGGCCGCGACGGGCATCCCGAACCACACAGGCTTGAGATACCTCTGTAACTCCCCAATCCACTAATGATATTGTCCGCTTTGGGCATGCATCACCAGGGAGTAAGGATTTCTTACTTATATACCCAACATCCCTCTTGTGTTTTGCTGATGTGGGACTTTTTCCTAAGTTGGGGTGGCATATACACCCCCCTTATGGACTCAGCGTCCTCGCTGAGGTTTGCCCCATCAAATTGGATTCGCCTACACTCAGGACTGAGGTTTGCCCTACCTTATCGGGCTTTGCCTACACTCAGTTTAAACTCTGGCCCACATCGATAGGGACAACATAGGAGTGGCTCTGATACTATTCTATCATGACCCGGCCCAAGGCCTTGGCTGCGATGGACATCTCAAACCACATAAGCCCAAGATACCCCTGTAACTCCCCAATCCACTAGTGATATTATCCATTTTGGGCCCAGGCCCGCACGGCTTTAAAATGCATCACTAGGTAGTAAGGATTTCTCACTTATATACCCAGCATCTCTCCTGTGTTTTGCCAATGTGGGACTCCTTCCTAAGTTGGGGTGTCACAGGTACCTCCCGATAGGGAAATAGAATTTGGTATTGACCTTCTTCCAGATACTCAGCCTATTTTAATACTTCCATATTGCATGGCTCCCACCGAGCTTAAAGAGTTGAAAGAGCAACTTAAAGATCTTTTAGATGAAGGTTTTATAAGACCTAGTGTTTCTTCATGGGGTGCTCCCATCTTATTCGTGAGAAAGAAAAATGGCTCTTTGCGTATGTGCATTGACTATTGTCAGCTGAATAAAGTTACAGTCAAAAATAAATATCCTTTTCCTAGAATTAATGACT
Source organism: Capsicum annuum (assembly GCF_002878395.1). Classification (NCBI taxonomy): domain Eukaryota; kingdom Viridiplantae; phylum Streptophyta; class Magnoliopsida; order Solanales; family Solanaceae; genus Capsicum; species Capsicum annuum. Next base: position 177,175,088 of record NC_061114.1, on the reverse strand, counting down.
TATTTGATCAACTCTAAGGTGCAAGTTATTTCTCAAAGATAGACCTTAGATTCGGCTATCATCATCTTAAAGTGAGGGTATGTGATATTCTAAATACAACTTTCAAAATTTGTTATGGTCATTTCGAGTTTCTAGTTATGTCATTTAGTTTTACCAATGCTCCAGCAACCTTCATGGACTTGATAAACAGAGTGCTCAAACATTATTTGGACATATTTGTTATAGTCTTTATCTATGATATTCTTGTCTACTCTCGTAGTGAGGATGATCATGTAGACCATCTTAGAATTGTGTTGTAAATTTGGTTTGGGTTGTTTTTTGATGCAGAGAGGTAAGGTTATAGCCTATGACTCTAGACAACTTAAGCCTCATGAAAAGAATTACCCAAACCATGATCTTGAGTTAGCTGCGGTTATGTTTCCTTTAAAAATCTGGAGACATTATCTTTATGGGGTGTATGTTGATATGTTTATGGATCACAAAATTTTTCAGGATATGTTTACTTAGAGGGAGTTGAACCTTTATTAGAGAAGGTGGTTAGAATTGTTGACAGATTATGATATGAGTGGGCTATATCATCCGGGCAAGGACAATGTAGTGGCAGACGCCCTTAGTAGATTGTCTATGGGCAGTATTGCTGATGTGGAGAATGATAAGAAGGAGTTAGTTTGGAAAGTTCACCGGTTATCTAGATTGGGTGTGAGATTGGTTGATTCAGTTGAAGGGAATGTTTGGGTTCAGAGTAGTTCCGAATGTTTCTAGTTTCAAAAGTGAAAGAAAATCAAGATAAGGATTCTAGTTTGGTCAAACTGAAGGAGTCAGTAAAAAACCAAAAGGTAGAGGTTTTCTTCCAAGGGGAGATAGTGTGTTGAGATACCAGAGTAGATTATGTGTGCCATGTGTTGATGATTTGAGGCAGTGGATTATGGCGGAAGTGCATGGTGCACATTACTCCATTAATCCAGGAGCCACCAAGATGTACGACGACTTGCAGGAAATCTATTGGTGGAGTGGTATGAAGATAGATATAGCAGAGTTTGTAGCCAAGTGTGCAACTTGTGAACAGGTTAAGGTAGAGCACCAAAGACCTGGTGGTATATTGTAAGAGTTTGGTATCCCTACTTGGAAGTGGGAAAAAGTGAATAGGGATTTTTTGACTGGTTTACCCCATTCACATCGTCAGCATGATTTGATTTGGGTTATTGTAGATAGATTGACTAGGTCAGTGCATTTCTTGCCAGTTCACACGTCTTACACAGCTGAAGATTATGCTAAGTTGTATATCAGAGAGTTAGTCAGATTGCATGGTGTTCCTTTTTCCATTATCTTAGATAGGGGTACTTAGTTTACCTCTCAGTTTTGGAGAGCCTTTTAGAAGGGTCTTGGAACCCAAGTTTACCTTACTTTAGCTTTTCATCCGCAGACAGATGGTCAGGCAGAAAGGACCATTCAGACTCTAGAGGACATGTTGAGGGCATGTGTTCTTGATTTCAAAGGTTGTTGGGATAAGGATTTGCCATTGATTGAGTTTACTTATAATAACCGTTATCATGCTAGTATTCAGATGTCTCCGTTCGAGGCTCTTTATGGGTAGAGATGTAGATCGCTAGTTGGTTGGTTCGAAGTGGGTGAGGCCACTTTGATTGGTCCAGACATGGTGTTTGAATCCATAAAGAAAGTTTAGTTGATTTGAGAGAGATTGAAAGAAACTCATAGTCATCAGAAATCTTATGCAGATGTAAAAAGAAGAGATCTTGAGTTCGTGGTGGATGATCTTGTGTATTTGAAAGTTTCACCCATGAAAGGGGTGAAGAAATTTGGCAAGAAGAGGAAGCTTTGTCTATGATATGATGTCTCTTCCGAATTTTGGGTTGTGTTGGGAAGGTATCCTATGAACTTGAGCTACCTGCAGATTTATCCTCAGTTCATCTAGTATTCCATGTGTCCTTGTTGAAGAAGTGCATGGATGATTCAACCGTTATAGTTCCTCTAGAAAGTATAGATATTTAGAATAGCCTTTCTTACTAAGAAGTTCCAGTAGAGATCCTTGATCATCAGATTCATAGACTAAGGAACAAAGAAGTTCCTTTGGTCAAAGTTCTATGGTGAAATCAGTCCGTTGAGGGTGCTACTTTGGAAGCAGAAGCAGACATGCGTACCAAGTATCCTCATCTCTTCTCCACGAACTCAGATTCAGCCGAAGGTAATAGTCTTCCTTTATTCAGTTCTTTTCCAGTCTCAGATTCAGCTATATAGTTATTTTTATGTCACCTTATGCACTCGCAGATCAATTCAGAAGCTCTATATGCTTTAGATTCAGTCATTCAGTTTATGTCAGTTGTGCATGATAGCTTATAGCCTCAGATTCTCAGTATTTTTAGCGTAACTAGCCACATTCGAGGATGAATATTCCCAAGGGAGAGATATTATAATACCTCGTACTTTCCCTAGCTTAAATTTCATTCTTAGAATGTCAAGTATTAACTTTAAAATTAATATGTTTTTATTTCATATGGAATTTTCCATATTTAGACCTTCCATGGTGTGGAAAATTGGATAAGCTTTCCATCTATACCAAATTTGCCCAAATCCGACACTCGGTGAAGAAGTTAGGGCATTTTTAGTAAGCAGTATGCCGTCTGGGCAGTTACCGCGTCGCCGTGAAGGACAATTTCATAATTTTCATTTTCCAGTGGACCTCTGTGATATTGGCGCATCGCGGAGATGTACCATTTCCCATTTGTCAATTTTCAGTAAGCCTACGTGATTTCACCTCATCGCGTCGATGGTCAAAATGGCATTCCAAAGGGTCACCACGATAGCTCCGCGTTGCGGAGAGTTTCCAGTTTCCAATTGTCCCTTATCTAGCGACACACCGCGATAGTGGCGTATTATGGTGGCCTATTAAATTGGGATTTTGGTTCTCTTTTCCAGTTTTGTTTAGAATTTTAAAGGCAGTATTTTGGTTAATTCCCAAGCCCTAATCCATCCAAAACATGAGATTAAACCCATTCTAAGCCTATTATGCTCATTATTCATCAATTTTCTCTCAAATAAAAACCCTAGAACTCAAAAGCTTTTTCTCCAAGAAATCAATTCCATCATTGTTTCTCTAAGAAAGCTCAAAATTGAGGATTCCCAAGACAAGATAATCAAGAACTCATATTCAAGAACTCAAATAGGAATCAATAATTCAAGTTTCTTCATCTAATCATTAATCAAGGTATGTGGGGTATATGAACAAGGATTCTCTTCCATCCTTGTACCCAAAACCAAGTTTTAATTATAAATTCATATGATTTTGAATGATTATACATGGGTTTTGAATTAGGGTTCATACCCAATATCGTTATTTCCAAGATTATGAGATTTCAAGTGTTTTAAGAAGATGAATTGCATGCCTATTTTCATAATTTCATGCCTATAGCAGTAAATTTCATATTTTGAGTTGAATTATCATTATTTTTTATTACCAAACATTATCATTATGATGTTTTGATATGAGATTTGTACAACCCCACATTTCAGGCTAGAATAAAAACCATCGTTTCTATGCGAAGATGATCCAAAAGCCATAAATCCTGTGCAAATTGGGTATGTTAATCAATTATGTAGTATGAAAACCTATTTGAGCATGAATTGAAATCATAGAGGTCCCTAAACTCAAGGAAGAGTTGAAAACTTTCCTATCGTTCGAGTTTGAGTGAGCGTCGAAACTTGGGTTAACTTCAATCGTCCATAACTCTTTGTATATAACGAATTATAGGCACTTTTATATATCAAATGAAATCTCTTCGAATTAGCTTTCCAACGATATCAATTTTGCTAAAATCCGTACCCGAGCAAAAAGTTATGGCCATTTTTGTGACTGAGACAATAGCATCGCGTGATTAGCAGGTGACGCACGCTCTGTCGCACGCACCCAATTTCCAGGTTTTTTTTTGCATTTTTAAGGGCAAAAGTAGTATTTTCCACCCCCTATTCAGCCATAACACGAGATTAAATCCCCCAAATACCAAAGATCAATATATCTTAAGATTTAACCATGGGTTTTCCTTAATTCTTCAAGATTCGAATCTCCATTGCGAGGGATACAAGAAGCACCCATCAATCGTACGTATAGCATCCCAAAAGCTAGAGTTCATTTAAAAGCTTCTTATTTAAGGTACATGGGGTTCTTAATAACAACTACATGGGCTTGTTGAAATGCTTTGTTATGATTTAAAGTTTACTAAGCATGAATTTATAAAGGGGTTTTGGAATCCTTGATTTTAATTATACATCATCAAAGTTTTAATGATAGTGTTGTTTGGCCTTTAGGCCTTTCCCTATTAAATTGAATTACATCTATATGTATATGTATGAAATTGAAGATTGTTTGAGAGTACAAATTATGAAACCCCTCTCTTGTGATGAATTAAAGTTTGTGATCTTGTCGGGAAAGAGTTGAAATGCATGTTTTATGTTTTGAAAGTAGTTGTCACAACATTATAGTATTTGAACATGATTTAGAGATGATGAGAGGGTGTTTCTTAATAAAAAAAATTATGTTCTTGTTTTAAAGAGGAAGAAGTGCATGTAATTGAGAAACTTGACATGACCACCTTGTATTATTAAGATGTTGATAAAGAGAAATTTTCTTGCATGTGTTTACATGAATTTAAAAGAAAGAATTCTTTGAATTGATTTATTGTTATGGTGGTCCCAAACTACATGTTTTGAAAGAAGAGATGATAATATGCCATAAATGGCTTAGAGATGCGACTTGCAAGTTAATGGTATGAAGATACCATATAAACGTATGCCGTAATAGAGTTAGAGTTTTCAGAGTTTGATTTCAGAGAATACATGTTTTAAGGAGTTAAAAATTGGGTTAATGTGAGTTAGATGGTTATCCAAAGAAAGCACGAGTCAAATGACTCTATGCTGGAAACCGTGATTTGCCGACACAGGAACTTGGTACCTTGCTATGTGATCTTGTGTACCTAGTATTTTGTCATCCCAAATTATGGTTTGGAGCCTTGCTTTGTGATCTTGAGCCCAACCATGATATAATGACTTGATTGGGGTTGTGGCACTCTGCTGTGTGATCTTGCGTGCTTTTTCCTCACTAGAACTACTATCTTGGCGACAACTGAGATAAGGTAGTCGGTAAAAGTTGTGATATTACAGGGTGTACCACCTAGTGCAGAAGTAAAACAAAGAGTGTCATAGAGTTCAGATGATTTTATAGAGACTTTAAAAAATGCCCATGTGATTTCTTACCATATGAAATATGTATGAACTATTTTTAAATTTCTCTTATGTATATTGAATATAAATTATTATTTTGTATTTGATCTGCGTACCAGTACAATTGCATAGGGGTCCTAATAACAGTAGATTTCTTTTGGCAGAAGTGCATAGTTCAGTTGGTGAGCCTTTTATAATTTAGAAGGCCTAGTTGTTTTCAGTTATTTTCAATTTATTATGGTTTTAGTCGACTGGAGACTTTGTCCCAATTTTCAGACAGCTTTGATTTGATCATGTAGTAGAGATTTTGCAGATTGTTCTGATGTTGTTTAGCTAATTTCAGATTTCATTCCTTATTATTAAACTGAATTTAGAGTATGACCATGTTTTTGTATTAGATTGTATTTATGCATCTTTACTTATTATATGAATGTTGTGCATGACTACCAGATAGAGTAGGACATCTGGGCCTTCATGGTTCGGGTTTGTCATGGCCAGGCCTTAGTTCGGGTCATGACAAACTTGGTATCAAAGCACGGTTCATGGTCCTAGGGTGTCTACAAAATTGCATCGGGTAGAGTCTTATTTATGGGTGTGTAGCGCGCCACACTTATAAGTAGGTGGCTACAAGGCATTTAGGAATGTTTCTCTTTCTTTATGTTCTAGTTCGTACAATAGAGTCGGAATATTTCTCTTTCATACTTTAATTCGTGCTATGGTGTTGCCCATACGAAAGTAACAGTCATCCCAATTGTTTTCTTACTCTGATATTCTCAGATATGTCTCATTATTGGGGTGATTCAAGTGCAGAAGTTTAGAGTCTAAATGACATGGTTCTTTCTGATTAAATCATATAAGATTTTAAAAATTGTACAAGGACTTGAGAAGAGTCCGTTAGTGCTTTAGAGTGTATTGATTCTAGTGTGAACCTTGATCTTGATGAAATCATATTTTTTAGCCTGCGGTAATAAGTGTATTCGGTCCTTTTAAAAAATTTATATTGTAGATGTCATGCTTAAGGGGGGGGGGGATGATGTGTAGCAGAATGTTGGAACTATATTTTCACCTGAGTAGTAGTATAAGTTAAGTGTTGGTGTCATGACCTATTGATAGTGATGTTGGACCAAGAAGTTGGTGATGTGAAGTAACAAAGTTAGAAGTCAGAGTGAAGGTGACTTTCGTGTAAATAAATATTTTAGTTGAATAACTAATGTTTGAGGATGATTTATCCCTTTTTAGTGATAAACTAATGTGGTAGTTAGTAGCATGTGTGGATTGTATGGTAGTCTGTGGGGGAAGTGTTTGACTCAGATTTTTATTTATATAGAGTAAGATATGTATTCTTAGATAATTGATTATTATGTATCAAGCTTCTATCTCTTTTAATCTTGTTATCATTGTATTGTTAAAACTAAGAGTCTAGTGAAGCCGTATGGGGCTCTTTCGATTCACTAGCATAGTTACCTTGTCATTCCTCTCTTTTTCTTGTTCAAAACACAAAATCAAAGTCTAGTGAAGCTATGTGAGGCCTATTTCAATTCACTAGCAACCTGTTGTTCATAATGTTGATTCTTGTGTTGGTTGGAACTGGGGATTTAGAGGCATAATGGCAAGAAAAATGGTAAGGGCTATTTATTGAATGTATGTATAGCCGGATTTTTTTGCATGAGATTGATTTGGTAATAAAGTGACACGTGCTTGTGTGTTAGTTTAGTAGAAGGTAGAGAAGGAGTTATTAGCTAAGGTAAGTTGTTGTTTGCTCGAAGTGTGAAAATGGATAGATTAGCCAGTAAGTTATAATTATAGACACACGGTTGTTTGTGGAATTTGAAGGTAGTCTAAATGTTCGCTTGGGTAAGTAAGTGTGATGTGAGAAAGCCGTATAAGTAGATTAGATTGTATGGGGTTATAATATAAGATTAAGGTTGACCATGTCTATTATGTGACTCTACCCCCTTGACCTTATTTTCTTTGGTAGTTGTAAGCTAGTACTACTTGTGAGAAGGTATGTAGTAGATTTTGAGGCATAGCAGTAATGTCATGAAGGTGTTTTGGCTGTGGGTTATATCTAAATTAAATGAGATATTTGGGTAGAATATCCCAATTTGATGGACTAGTATATTATGTTGGATTCTTCATTGTTGGTAGATGATTGATGCTAGACTATAGGCTTAATGTTGAAACAGTGCGCGTTAATGAATTATAATAAGGAAAACCATAAGGTTATGATCAATTTTTGTGGCTACAAAGTTCAAGTGTACTATTGTTTCTTGATGTTTTATTTCATAGTTTCCAAGTGAGAATTGTGTGTAAGGTTGGATTGAAAATCATGTTTAGTACTAGACATTAAGTTTGAAAAGTTGATGGCCATGAATGTGGATGTGATTATTTCTTGATTAATGATAATAGTTTTATGGAAGCGATCTAATAGGCTTGAACAGTGCATGCAAGAGCTTAAGTTTATTTGATTTGTAATGAAGTATGATGTTGTATGTATGAAGTAGAAGTATGCTAAAGTGATATGAGGTTGCGGTATTTTTCTAAGGCTATTACATGTTGTGTGTGGCTAGTGGTACCGTTGAGTTTCTAGGTGGAGTAAGACTAGTTAGATGGTATATGGTGTTCTAAATAGCCAAGTTAAGGAGTTTTGATTGATAATGTTGAGCTTATTGATATGATCTTGATTCTCATAGTAGAGAGATATAAGTTTAGAGTCGCGATATTAGTAGGCTATGTCAGAAGTAGTATGATTCATCAAAGTCTTGGTGATATCTATATTAATTGTTAGAATCTAAGTTTGAATTTTTGAAGGTTGAACCGACAGAAATAAGAGTTGAAGCGCTAGAGGGTGTGCACTCTGACTATGGGGATAGTCATGAAGATTCGAAGTTAGTAAGTGTTCAAGTATTATATGATGACTATTGGGGGGGCTATAGAAAGATAGAGTGTATCTCAGAAGGTAGTATTAGCAGTGGGTTTTCCCACTTCCAGTGTAGTCATTCGGGTTACATTCTATTTAATTGCGTGTATTGTCGTATTCCAGACCCCAGAGTGCAGTTAGTGTGGTTCAGTTTAGAGTTTGGTAAGGGATCTCTCAAACTTAAGATGATGGCTTAAAGCTAACGGGGCGATGATAGAACAAGTGACCAAGGTAGGCTCTCAGATTTTAGCAGTAATGGGAGTATGATATAGAACATCAGAAGTGAGGGTGAGGCTCAGCCCATTCTTATCTCAGTATTTTTCTGTTATCCTAATTCATAACTCATGCCTTACACTTCAGTTCCATGATCATAGTTCATGTTCATGCATATGATAGAGAATTATGTACTCTTCTAGTTCCAAAATGAGAAGTTCCAATTTATTTCAGTAGTCGCAATCACATTCCATAAGTTATGAACTCCAAGTTGAGGTCATGCAACTCATGACTCATGTACTCACGCTTTATAGTGTGCTTGGTTTCCATAACTCATGCTGCATGCCAAACGATTGGCGAGATTCAGCTTATAGCAAGGTATACCCAAACTCAGATCACTTTGATGAATCCATGATGTTAATTCGCAGTTCCTCAAGCCTCAGTTAAGTGTCAAGTCTCATATAATATCCTTCCATGCTTCAAGGTCTTATGTTCTAACCTTTTAGTGACTTTTCCTTATGTGATGATAGTGGTGATGAGTAAATATTCCTTGTTGATGGACGACCATTGTATGCTTGTTTTAGATAAGGTCATAAGTCTGAAGTAAGATTTGGGGCCAAGTCTTTGATACATGTGATGGTTAGTTGAAAGTTATGTGTGTATGTTCTTGGGGTAGCGCGAGGGAGTTATATTGATAGTGGTTTAGATAATATGTGAAGTATGTCTTTATGGGTGTTTGTCTTGAAGTTCATATGTGGTTATAAAGTTGGGCTTGGATGACATGTTGGGATTTAAGTGGAGGAACGCAATATGCACTAGTGAATCCATTATAAGAGTTCATAGTTGGTCATTGAAGTGGTAAGGAACATTATGCTTAGGGTGTGATCTCTAAAAAGATATGGAAGATTGAATAAAATGAGTATGGTATTTAAAGGGAATAGTATAGTTAAGGGAGTATTCGAGAAGTGTACTAAGCTTGAAAACAAGAAGTTGCTTGCCTAAGGCCTGGTAAGTCTATCCTAGTTTATGAGTTATATGTTTATATTCCATGCTATGGAGTGGTGCCATTGTTGTGATTCCTTAGATACATGTCTTGTGTAACACATGCCCAAGATTCTTTGCTCCCTGATGTTACTAGAACTTCTTTAGAAAGAGTGTTGAAGAGATACTCCGGTTAAGTATAAGTTTTCAGTGTAATTCAGTTTAACAGTGAGGCAGACAAGTTACGGTAGTTTTCCACCTTTTCACCCAGTCCTACTATCCGAAGTCTCAAGCGTATGACCATCCCTAGAGATAATCTATTCCATCCATGTAAGTTACGAATTTAGTTCAGTGAAAGCATCATGTTTCAGATTCAGCTATTTAGTCATAACTCAGTTCATAAGTGTTCAGCGTATAGTCTCAAATTTTTCCAAGTATTTTAGCTCAGATAGTGTAATACCCTGATACGATCTAAGTCCAGTTGTCTCATGATTCATACTTGCTTAAGTTATCACTTGTCAATTCAATATGTATGATTTGATCATGAACACTTCAAGGGAATCCTAAACTCTCAGCATGAATCAGCTCCTTAAAGCAAGTAAAGTCAAGTCAGCTCAGAATTCAGTCTCATGATAGAAGTTTAAATGTTTCAGCTCGGCTATATCCTTTATTAGAAGACATAGCATGTCCATGTTATTCCATATCTTAAATACTTCAACATTCCTACCCATCATTCGGGGATGAATGATCCCAAGGGGTAGATAATGTAACACCCTGCATTTCGAGCTAGAACAAAAACCGTCGTTTCTATGCGTAGATGATCCAAAAGACATAAATCCTATGCAAATTTGGCATTTTAATCAATTATGTTGTGTGGGAACCTATTTGAACATGAATTGAGACCACAGAGGTCCCCAAACTCAAGGACGAGTTGAAAGCTTTCCTATCATTCGGGTTTGAGTGAGCGTCAAAACTTAGGTCAACTTTAATTGGCCATAACTCTTTGTATTTAACGAATTACAGGGCCTACTATATATCAAATTAAATATCTTTGAATTATCTTTCCAATGATATCAATTTTACCAAAATCCGATACCCGAGCAAAAATTTATAGCAATTTTCGTGTCTAAGACAGTAGCATCGTGCGATTAGCGCGTGACGCACGCTCTGTCACACACACCTAATTTCCAGATTTTATTTTAGCATTTTTAAGGGCAAAAGTGTTATTTTCCACCCCTATTCAGCCATAACACAGGATTAAATTCCCCAAACACCAAAATAAGGTTATTTTCTCCCAAAATCACCAAGAACACTCCTTAGGATTTCAACCCAAAGATCAATATATCTCAAGATTTAACTGTGAATTTTTCTTAATTCTTCAAGATTCGGAATCCCCATTGCTAGGGCTACAAGAAGCACCCATCAATCATACGTATAGCATCCCAAAAGCTAGAGTTCATTCAAAAGCTTCTAATTTAAGGTACGTGGGGTTCTTCCTAAAAACTAAATGGGCTTGTTGAAATTCTTGATTATGATTTAAAGTTTATCAAGCATGAATTTATAAAGGGGTTTTGGAATCCATGATTATAATTATGCATCATGAATGTTTTAATGATATTGTTGTTTGGCCTTTAGGCCTTTCCCCCTTAAATTGATTTAGATCTATATGTAAATGTATGAAATTGAAGATTGTTTGAGGGCACAAATTATGAAACCCCTCTCTTGTGATGAATTAAAATTTGTGATCTTGTCGGGAAAGAGTTGAAATGCATGTTTTATGTTTTGAAAGTAGTCTCAACATTATAGTATTTGAACATGATTTAGAGACGATGAGAGGGTGTTTCTTAATAAAAAAATTAAGTTCTTGTTTCAAAGAGGAAGAAGTGCATGTAATTGAGAAACTTGACATGACCACCTTGTATTATTGAGATGTTGATAAAGAGAAAGTTTGTTGCATGTATTTACATGAATTTAAAAGAAAGAATTCTTTGAATTGATTTATTATTAGGGTGGTCCCAAACTACATATTTTGAAAGAAGAGATGATAAGAGGCTATAAATGTCTTAGAGATGTGACTTGCAAGTCAATGGTATGACGATACCATATAAATATATGCCGTAATAGAGTTAGAGTTTTCATAGTTTGATTTCAGAGAATACACATTATAAAGAGTTAAAAACTGGGTTAATGTGAGTTAGGTGGTTACCCGAAGAAAGCATGAGTCAAATGACTCTATGCTGGAAACAGTGATTTGCCGATACGGGAACTTGGTACCCTGTTATGTGATTTTGTGTACCTAGTATTTTGTCATTCCAAATTGGGACTTATGGTTTGGAGCCCTGCTTTGTGATCTTTAGCCCAATCACGACATAATGACTTGATTGGGGTTGTGGCACCCTACTGTGTGATATTCTGTGCTCTTCTCTCACTAGAACTCTTATGTTGGCGGCAACCAAGATAAGGTAGTCGGTGAAAGCTATGAAATTGTAGGGTGTACCACCTAGCGCAGAAGTAAAACAAAGAGTGTCACAGAGTTCAGATGCTTTTAAGAGTCTTTCAAAAATGCCCATGTGATTTCTTACCATATGATTATTTATGAACTATTTTTAAATTGCTTTTATATATGTTGAATATAAATTATTATTTTAGATTTGCTCTTTGTATCAGTACAATTGTATTGACCCTCTACCCTCCTTGAGGCTCAATCTAAGGGTCCTAATAACAGTAGATTTCTTCCGACAGAAGTGCAGAGTTCAGTTGGTGAGCCTTCTATAATTCAGAAGGCCTAGTTGTTTTCAGTCATTTATCATTTATTATGGTTTTGGTATATTGGGAGCCTTGTCCCAGTTTTCAGACAGATTTGATTTGATCATGTAGTAGAGATTTCGCAGATTGTTCTAGATATTGTTTAGCTAATTTCGAATTTCTTTCCTTATTGTTAAACTGAATTCAGAGTATGACCATGTTTCCGTATTAGATTGTTTTTGCATCTTCACTTATTATCTGAATGTTGTGTATGACTACCAGATAGAGTAGGACGTCCGAGACTTCATGGTTTGAGATGTCCGTCACGACCAAGCCCTAGTCGGGTCGTGCCAAGATTGATGAATGGGTATTATCCTAAGATTAAGTTTTAGTATTTCAAGAAAGATGATGCTTTTAGAATTTTATGATCAACTTTATTTTAGATTTACAACAAAGCTTTGATCTTTTGATCCTCAGTTTAGTTATGGAATTCACTTTCAGTTTTGTTACAGATTATAGAATTCACATCAGTTTTATTTACAGATTTAATCAAATAAATACATAATTGGTTTAAGATAAATCCTTATGCTAGCTTTTAAAGTGGATTTTGAATAGAATGAGCATACAGAATTAAAGGGAGTAGTATTTAGCAACGAGCGGGAAATATGGGATTAGCGTGCCCTATCTTCCACAAAACTACATAGCTAATGTAGGTTTAGATTATCAGATTATTCCTATTCCAATATGGATGAAAGATTTAGCTTGTGATCGATCATATGGTCAGTAGGTTATATTCTCTGGCAAGAGTATGACACCTCTCCCCAACGTGAGGTTTCCTCCTTAGGAGGAGAAAACGTTGGACTCCATGTTAGCTCACATGGTTTATGTTGGTTAGAAGAACCTTCCTTATAGATAAGCTTCAGATAAAGTATTTTCCCTAACAGTAATGACTTTCAGAAAAAAATAACAGAAAAGCTTTTAGAAAACTAAGTGTAAAGGATCATAAATTTATTCAGATTATGCTTTACAAAAAGATATTAGCTACAGATTTTAGCTTTCAAATTTTAGATTTAGAAGTGAGTCCTTTTACACTTAGACAGTATGATTTATAGACAGAAAATTAGTGCAGCTTTCAAAAATAAATATTATAACTCACTAGATTTATAAAGTATACTTTGCTATTCATGATCTCAGATTTCAGTATTTCAGATATTCCAGCTTATGTGAGTCATTTACATTTAGAATGCATTGTTTTATAATTTATAATGATGAGATGATGTTTTACTTATGTATTTCACCCCCATATACTCAGTACATCCTCAAAGTACTGATCCACATATATGTGTATGTTCTATATTGTATCACAATGTAGGTTCAGGTGCTCAGTATCAGCATCGTGAGTAGTTCGAGCATCTCCATCTACTTTTGACAGTTGGTGAGTCCTCATAGTTTGGGGACTTATTCATTCAGATTTTTCTACTTATCAGTTTATATTATTTAGTATTCTTTTCAGATAGTTCGAGTTAGCTGTTGGTTTGTCCCAGTGACTCTCTAGTTACTAGTAGTAGAGGCTTGTCAGACTGCTAGTTTTGATTCATCTTATTTAGTATTGATATTTCAGACATTATTTCATATATTATATTTAGATAGTTTTCCACATTTAGTAAGACTTCTACGTCTATTTTTCCTCTATTACGAAATTCAGATTTAGTAACAGGCAGATAAGGTTATCTTAAGGCTATTCGTAGTCTTGAGCACCGTGTGACATCTCAGGATCAGGTTTTGGGATGTTACATGTAGTAACACTGAAGCCATGATTAACAAAGCACAATATTTTCTATTATAATTATGAACCATGTGAGGCATCTACAACTTTGTTCTATACTTATTTATATGTCTGATATGCTAAAATGGTTCTAAAATTGCTACAAAAGCAAAGTTGTGCACTCTATTTAACATCTGGACTCTCTGGAAAGCCTTCTGAGACTTAATTGATCTAATATTCCATACTAGAGCTTTCATCATTGTTTATTAGAATTCTTTCGACCCCCTCTTTTAGGATGAGATCTACTTGGAAAAGTCTTTTCGGTTATAGACTGCTTCTTTTCTTTCCTTTCTTGCTTTATAGATTTAATAACTCTTGGAGAAATATTTGCATCTTTCAGAATCTGATCCTCATGATTATGACCCATATCCTTTCTCCTTTCTAGCAAACCTCCTATATCCTCTACTCTATTAATGTTATAAATAAAAAGATTATGTAGCACTGAATTAGGAGGTTCAGATTCTCCACACCATACTGGATCCTCTACAACTAGTGAAAAATCTTTAATACCTAGGTTTTTGTTGACTGAATCTTCATTAAAACCTTCACTCTGTAGGGCTGTGCTGATTATCATGTTTCACCAACTCATTTCCCATTTCATCTCTACCTTGAAAGCCTGTTACCTTAATCATTTTTTGACCCTTAATTATTTTTTACCATCAGTTAACTGATTATGAAATAAATTAATGATCTCATTTTTTGCAATTTTCTCCAAATTATTACTGACTGTGGGAGCTGCTGCTATTGCTTATTGATGAAATGACTTGGTTACCCAATCCTTTTTTGTCATCTCCTTCTTTCCATCCCTAATATTAGTAATGACATTATGAGTAGTATCAGATGTAATAATTTGATCATTATTCTGCATGATATCATCTCTTTTGTCTGTCAATGCCTGAAATTGATTAGTAGTACTAACTTTCTCAGGAGTTATAGCCTTTTCGCCTTGGTGTCCTTTGTCTGGAAATCTTCTTCTTGTAGGATGCCATCTATTCTGTCTAATTTTTTGTTGCTTTTGTTGGACACTTGCTATATCCTTCCCATCCATGCTACTGTGATTATGTCCCTGAAGGTTATTCTCCTCTTCCTCAAATACTTGTTTTAGCTCAGTGTGTAGGATCCTACACTCAACTTCATTATTCCCTTGTAGCATACATTTTTTGCAATAGTTAGGTAGAAAATCATTTTGAATTTTCACCCTTTCTATTTGAGAATCTCCATTATTTGGATTCACAATCTCCATCTCTACATGTGTAGGAAGTTCAACCAATAAATATACCTATACTCTAACCCCAACACAACTAGGACTTGTCATGCACATCGTAGCCATATCTAAATGAATGGGTTTCCCTATTGCAGAGGTTAAAGAGAAAAGCGATTCTTTCACAAAAAAGATTGGCTTAAGATTAGGGAAAGAAATCCAGGCCATTGCCTGCGAATTTTGTTCATTTGATTTAAATTTAGAATCATATGTAAAGGGCCGCATCTAATAATAGTGTCCATCCTTAGTATTAATGTAGTAAACATTCTTTGACATAACAATGACAAAATCGTCAAGTCTATCAAATCTCATCTAGATATGACGATTTCTCAATAACCCAATATTGAAACCTCCTTTCACATTGAGTTTCTTAGGAAGGTTATGAGGAATTCCATTAATAAAATCTGGTTGTTAGTTGGAATTGGTTCCACTTCTACATTGTCACTACTCTGACTAACGTTTTTGTTGAACAGTTTGGAAAAAGTCAATTTTGGTAAAGCTAGATAAGAATTGTCAAAACTTGTATATTTGGAGTAATATTAGTTGTTATCTTTGGAAAATTATCAACGTTTTCTCAAGAATAGATTGATCATCCATGGATACTGGCTGACCAGTGGCCTTATTGGCCATAATTGGATGGAAAAAACCACTAAGATTGAAATTGGTGTTGTAGGGTTTAGTTTATAATCCTTCTCATTTTAGTTGGTAAAAGAAAAACTCATATTTTTGTTTTTCTGCCCTTGCCAACATAGTCGCCTCTTTTTCAGCTTTTAATCTCTTTCCTTCCAAAGCAAATAGTCGATTTTCAAATTTCCATTCGTAAGCTTTCTTTTGGTCATCCATAGCCATAGAAGAGTGACAAAATAATCATTCGCACATAAGAAGGTAAGAGATTCATCATCAAAATTCTCTAATTTTTTGGGGTTGTTGGGTGGATTTTAGCTTGTTATAAGTAAACAAAATTGAGATTTAATTTGAAGCAAACTTATGCATTGTTAAATCACATGTCTAATTTGCAGCAAATTTTAGCTTAATAATGCATTGCAGTAAATTTTAGCTCGTTATATAATTAGCATATTGATTTAATTTTTGGTATGTTGGGTGGATTTTAGCTCATTATGTGTAAACAAAATTGAGATCTAATTTGCAACAAACTTATACATTATTGAACCACACTTCTAATTTGCAGAAAATTTTAGCTTATTGATGCATTGTAGTAAATTTTAGCTCGTTATATAATTAGCATTTCGATTTGATAGATGCTTAATTACTCTTAAACTAGAGGAAATACTTAGGAGAAGGAAAAAGTTGTGCTCGATCGGCAAGAGTTGAAACTAGCCTGGTCTGTAATGATTTGGAAGATGATTTATAAATCTTGCCCAAGAGGCAAAAATTAATCCACCAAACGAACAAGTTATGATCCATGGGCAGGCGTTGACACTAGCTTAGTTTGTAATAATTTGGTAAATGATCTATAAATCTTACCCAGGTGGCAAGACTTTTAGATCACAAAAGAACTTACTCCCTTTGTGCAAGAGTTGACACTGCATGTTGTTAATGATTTGATAGACAATTTAGATCCCAAAAGAACAACTTATACCCAATGGGCAAGCTTTAACACTAGCATAGGAAGATAATCTATAACTCTTGCCCTAGAGGCAAGACCTAGATACTAAAGGAACAGGTTATGCTTCATGGTCAAGAGTTGACACTGCCGTAGTCTTTAATTATATAGTAGATGATCAATAACTATTTACGAAGAGGCAAGACTTTTAGATCCCAAAAGAACAACTTATGCCCAATGGAAAATATTTAACACTAGTGTAGTCTATAATGATTCGGCAGATGATCTATAACTCTTGCCCTAGAGGCAAGACTTAGACACCAATGAAACAAGTGCATGGTCAAGAGTTGACACTTCCTTAGTCTTTAATTATTTGGTGGATGATCTACAAATTTTACCCAAGTGGCAAAACTTTTAAATCACAAAAGAAAAAGTTATTCCTTATGGGTAAGAGTTGACGCTACCTTAGTCTATAATGATTTGACAGATGATATATAACACATACCCTAGAGGCAAGACTTAGACACCAAAGGAACAAGTTATGCTACATGGGAATAGTTGACACTACCTTAGTCTTTAATAATTTTACTTGTTGAAGATATATGTTGTAAATTAGTCTGTTAATAAGTTTTTGTTGTTTTATTTTTATTAGGTTTATGCTCAGAATGGATGAAGAAGAAATGAGGATTGAGCAATATAATATAGGGCAATCAATTGAAAGTTTTGATAGAAAGAAGGAGATAATTGTTATTAAACTAATTTTGGAGACTAAGATAGCTGAAGAAATGGGGTAGTCATCTGAGATTAAGAGGATACGACAAAAGAAGAAGAGGATTATTGATATCGAAACTAGTTTTCTGAGACACAATGCCTCTATGAATGAGGTAAATGTCAAGTTGATTTTCCTTGACTAAGAAAACATGGTGAAGTGTATGTTAAATATTTCAATTACACACAACATATAGTTCAAGGTTACCAAATCAAGCAAAACAATATATTCGCAGAGATATTTGGATGAAAACTGCGTGTGGCATTTTCATGCTCAACATAGGTTTCAGTACGCATTTTTCGCTTATGGTGCTTCAATAATTTGATGGACCAACTGTAGACCAGTAATTATGGTAGATGCAACATTTTTGAAGTTAAAATATCATGGTGTTCTCATGATAGTAGTGTCAAAGTACGAAAAAAACAATATATTTCCTTTGGCTTTTGGAATTGGAAACTCAAAAAATTATGAGTTCTATAACTAGTTCTTCAATCAGTTAAGAAATATAATTGGGGTACAAGAACAATTGTCTATTCTATAAGATCCCCACCCAACCATTTCAAATGCAACTGCAAATGTCTTTCCAGAGTATTAGCAAGGGATATGCATTTATCACATCGAGAAAAATTTAAGAAAAAGATACTTCTCAGATGTAGTTCTGTCACTCTTCTACAATGCAGCAACAACATACAAATGCATAGAAATTGATACTTTTATGGATGATGTAGAAAAAATTGAGAAAGTTGTTGTAGATTAGATTGAAGAAGAACAACCATAAAGATGGGCACATTCATTTTACACCAATAGAAGGTACAATATGCTCATGACTAACAACACAGAGTCCATGAAAGCGGTATTGAAAAAGCAAGGAAACCTCCAATGATGGGCATAATTGTTCACATTCAGAACAAGTTACAAAGTTGGTTTTAAGAAAGAAAAATAGATGCGCAAGGAACGTGTCATTACATCACACGTTGGGCAAAAATGGAGGTGACTGACAAGATTCAAGCTGCCTTGAAATTGAAAGTAAGGAATTTCTGCATAAACTTTTCAACTTACAAAGACAAATTTCTATCTTTAAATATTTCAGGAGAGGAACTTGTAACGCCCCGAGTCTGTACGTCGGACACTACACGGTGCTTACGACCTTAAAGGATCACAAGCTAACCCATGACTGGTACCTGCTGCAATATTTGAATATTAATAATAATAAAATATGGAAAATGGGTTGATATTGACATAAGGTTCACAACCAAAAATCAAATATTGAATATTGATAAATGAATACTGAAAATTAAATATCTGTCTAAAATACTCTAGTCTGAAAAGCCTCTAACTGAACTGTCAGAATGTGGAGTTCATGAGACAAGCCCCCAACTAACTCCAATTACTAAACTACTGATAAACTAATAACTGAAATAAAAGCATGCCCTTGATAGATGAGGACTCACTACTAAAACTGCTGCTGATAGTCTGGGTTGCTAAGTACGGTCAGGAGCCCGTACGTCTGAACCTATGAAATAAAAAATCATAGTACAAAAGAAAAGATATGCGCCAGTACTTTGAATGTACTGATTTTCTAAGAAAGGTAGGATGATATGCAAGGATTCATATGCATGAACAATAACTGACTGAATAGTATGAATACAACTGACTGAGAGTACACGTATAACTGAAATTGATGAAACACTGATTATGTAAATATTGTGCACATATCTACATATACTGTGTCTGAGATCATACTAACCCTGGGTACCGATTTTTGATAACTAATAACTAAATGACTAATATCTGAGTTTACTGATAACTGAAATTACTATTAACTAAGAGACTATTTCTGATAGTCCTAATTCTATAGAACTGAACTGAGTTCTATGCTGAGCTGGGTGACTGTATCTGATAGTCCTGAATCTATAGAACTGAACTGAGTTCTAAACTGATACTGAAACTAAAATTGTGAAAGGTAATCATCTAACTGATATACCTTAAATCAGAGCTAATAGGGGTCTAACTTGTGATCCTAATTGGAAGGGTGCTAATATTATGGTACGAGTACTAACACTGAAAAACTAGGATGCCAAGCCTAACTGATGGGTGACACCTGGGCAAAGTCGAGCCTAATCTAATGTGTGACCCCTGAAAGGTAGTCTAGCATAATCTGATGGGTGGCCCCTCATCCTACGCTGGCTATGCAGTTCTGAAGTATAGGGACAGCTACTAACGACTTTACCTCTCTGACGGGGATGCCGTCATCCCTGCACTCGCTCGATGCTAAATCTTACTCCCAACTGAAAGACACTGAACTAATTTCTAAACTGTACTAGGTTGGACTGGACTGTTACTATTCGTGTTAACTAATTGAACAGAATTGAGTTCACTGAGTACTGTAACTAATGGAGAGTTCTGAATTCTATTGGCTAACTGGATATACTGAGTTCTGTACTGACTGAATACTACTGTGTGTGACATCACTGAGACTATTCTGAAACTACTGTAATTCTAGGTAAACAATTAGATTGTCAGGTATTAGATACCTATATGACTCGATAACATAAAAATTAAAGCCTAACATGATCTTGAAAGCATTATAAGTTCATAACTCATTCATAGAGATATTTCATCAAACACTTGTAAGAAATAAGCTTGCACATATGCTAGCATGTCATAATTTCCCAATTTAATCCATATGACCAATTTATCAACCACTTGGGGAGCATATTCTACGGACATAATACTAATCGATATGTAGGCATCATGATTTCCAATCTCAACTTATAAATTCAAGGGCTTTAACATGAATTCACATAATACTACACACATGCCAAATTAATGTACATGAATCTTGTAATAAATCATGAATTAGAATCCCACATAACATTATAATCATGAATACATTCAAGATTAACATGAAATTCATGAATTCAATGAACTTGAAGTTTTTAAAAGAGGTTCTTGGACTCCAAGGGTGTAAGGAAACCCTTGGATGAACATCTAACATACCTTGGTGCTTGAATTTGTGAAGATTGATGGTGAATTTCTTGAATCTTGATCTTTACTTTGATGGGTTAGGGTTTGTGTCTTGAGAGAATTTGAGAGAAAGTGAGTGTATTTTGCTTATTAAGGGCTGGATACTGGATTTTGTGTTTTTGTGGATGAATAGACGTGGGAAAATGACCCAAATACCCTTAAGGAAATGGAGTTTTAATAATTGAAAACGGCACAGTGATATACAGCCCGACGTGCTGCATTGAGTTTCCATTGGTTCACTGGAAATTGGCACTAGAAGTTGGGAAAAATATTTATCAATGTGATAGACAAGGCGGAGCATCGAGATCGCGTTGATCCACTGGTTTGGACTTTCAAACGTATTGCAAACGATGTTTAAAAAATTTAAAAGTTATCCGAAAACACTTATTGACATGCCAGATCATGATTCATCCTAAAAGTTGACAATTTAAGGTCATAAGGGTCATGAAATAAGATCGCCAACTTATGAGGCTAAAATAATTCTAAGTGTAAACACACAGCTGAAATTCTCTAAGTATGGGACCCCTTATCAAGCTCTAAGGTCTGAGTTAAGCTTAGAATTTTGCGGGGTCTTACAATACCTCCCCATTGGGAACTTTCATCCTTGAATGAGATTGGCTAAGCTGAGAAACTCTGATAGACTTAGCTTACACACTGAACATGCATATTTGATGCATGGAACACCTGGTTGAAACTACTGGTAAGCTAAGTCTTCAAACTGAACATGCATATCTGATGTATGAGTACATCACTGAACTGATTTGTGAATGCACAACTAAATATGCAGCGGTAATGGATACCAAGTTTATAACTGTAAATAAACATGGAACTAAGACAATTTAAGGAAAACTGTTACCTTAAGCTGAGAATACTGATGAACCTAAGATCATTTACTAAACATGCATGAACGGGAACATGAGAACATAACTGAGCCTGAAATATGATACATGAATTGAATATCATGAACTGAATTGAGCCCCTGAATACATAGCTCACGGCTGAGATTAGAACTTGAGGGTCCATCTTTGTATACCCACTACTCCAAACTTGATTCATAATGTGAAAGAAGATGGAAGGTTTAGGTTATGAAAGCTTAAGGGATTATAATGCATCTCCTCTTTGGGACATTATGTCCCCTGAAGAATGTTGACTTAGCTGAGATACTGAGGAAAAGCTGAGATGATGCACAGGGTACCTACGAAATAAATTGTGACTGTATATCGAGGATTTGAAACTGAGGCATGATACCTGAATTGAGGTAAACTCGCAACTACTTGGTTTCCCTATCTTGGAATGGTTACATTCATGAGACTTCGGGTAGTACGATTAGATGGAAATATAGGAAACCAAACCACACAAACTTGTCCGCCTGACTACTAAACTGGATTGCTGGCTTTGCGGACTAGCTCATGCTTGAAACTTATACTCGACTGAAGCCTTTCTTTGACACCTTTTATATAGAGTTCTAATGGATTTAAAGAGAAAGGAATCTTTGTATTGGCTGAATAAAACATTTGAATAAGAAATCACATTCTGACTAAAATTCTGTAGTGTGAGGTGAGGGCTATGAAATATCATATAAGCCCTATGCTCTGAATCTACAAATTTTTCAAGCTTAGACATATCCCTCGAATACCATCTCAACTATATTCCCTATCTTAGTATGGTGATTCACCTGAGACTACTGAAAATATTCATATGGGCACGGAGCACGAATGCATAAACATACTAACTTATTTGATTAACTGAATGACTGATAGCTGAATATTAGTTATGTAATGTTGAACTGTACTTAGTATGGATTGAAATTATAGAGTATTACATATATGAGGTAAGGAATGACTGAATAACATGAGATAATTGAGCATGAATTTATGAAAACTGTATTATTTGAGACTACAAGACCAAGAATATACCATTATTCTGAAATAGTCTATTAACTGAGATACTGAAATACTGATAACTGAATAACTATACGCTATGGTCAGGCAAACCTAAAACTAAACTGAGTTACTAATATGATTACTAGACTAGGATGGTGATTGAGATTGTAACAAAGATGATAATTAAAACTGTAAATGAGACTGTAACTAAGACCGTACTAGAACTAAATACTGGGTTCTGATAACTATATGATGGATACTGGCATAAATCGAGGATCCGAATAGACACTGATATTCGGCATTTTCTCAACTTTCTATCTCATGAAAAATTCTGATTTTTCCCCCGACAACCACTAAATACAACTTCTTGCTAGCAATTTACTTAGCACACTAACCTAAAATTCAAGCCTATTTTTATAACTACAGCCTCATGTAAACCAAGCATGCAAAAATCTTTCGTTATGATGAAATATTTACCCTCTCCCATCTAAGCAATCACTCCTCACTATATTATTTTATAAGGAGAGTTCACTATACGATTAAAACATGAGGACCTGAATCATGAATGACATTATACCAAACTTGATACTTAACTAAGGCTTGAGGAATAGGACATAAACATCCTAGATTTTATCAAGAGATCTAAACTGAGGATTTACATGAAAAATTTTGAATTTAGATAATCATTAGGAGTATAGCATAAGTCATGGGAATTGAGCATAGTGTAAAGCATGACATGAGTACATGTGTCATGAGCTGCATGACCTGAGTATGGAGTTTCTGTATTCATGGAACATAATTCCTAACACTGAGTGAACTGGAACTGCTCATACTACAAGCTGTAATCGTACATGATTTTTGTTAATGTACACGAATATGAGCTATGATCATAAAGTTGACATGTAAGGCATGGGTAGTTATCGTGATAGCTGAAGTATAAAACTTTGCACTGAGGTAAGGACGGGTTAGGAATTAACCTCTTCCACTAAATTACTACACATACTGACAGTACTACTAAAATCTAAAGGCCTGATATTTTAAGATATAATAACCGTACAGTTCCTGTACTGTAATACCCGTGCTTTTTCTTAGCGCAAAAATCATCTCAAAGATGTTAGAACTTGATTTGAAATAAGAATTTATTCTTATACAAATGGTATTTCCATAATTTTCACTTTTTATCATGTGGGAAATTGAATAAGCTTTCCATCAATATATAATTTTCCAAAATCTGACACTCGGACAAAGAGTTAGAGCCTTTTTAGTGAGACAATGTTTGATCTGAGCCTTTAGCACATCGCGGAGATCGGTCAAATGGCAATTATCAAATTCCAGTGTTGGTCCATGATACTGGCGTGTCGCACTAAAATTTCAGGTCGTAGATAAGGTGGTAACGCGATAGCTCCCCATCACGCCACTGCGCAGTTTCCCAATTATCAATTTTCAGTGACATGACGTGATAATGCCGCGTCGTGCCAAGGGCCCAATTCGGGAAATTTTACTGAAATTTAAATTTACGTGTCTAGGGTTAAAAGAGTCAATTTACCCCCATATAATCTTCCAAACATGGGATTTAGCCCTTATTCATCCAAAATATTAATGTTTTTCTCAAATACTCTCAAGAACTCAAGCTAGGGTTTTCATAGAAGGTCCAATTTCAAGAAGGTTTCGCTATCAATCTTCACAAAATCATGAACTAAGGTATGCCTAGTGTTCATTTATGGACTCCTTTCATCCATGAAGTCCAAGAATCACTTTTCTAAACTCAAGTTATGTATTTTCTATATGTTTTCATGTTTTGGCTGCTCATGTTCATGTTTGATAGATGTGAAATTGGATTCTACTCTATGACTGTTGATAGTTTCTATGTGGGTTTAATTACTATATTCATAGATTCATGCAACCCTAAGATTTAAACCCTTGAATGATGAAATTAGAATTGAATAATGATGTTTACATGTAACATGCCTGTCATATGTTTGATTAAATTCCTAGATAAAGGAATATTGTCTAAATAGCATGATATCATGTAATCCCTAGGTATGCACAAGATCATGCCTATTACATGTTTGATGAAATGCTTCTATGAAGGTAGTATGTATTATGATGATAGTCAAGTCTTTGTAAATCATGTTATGTCAGTTTCCTTCTATCGAGTCCTAGGGGTACTTGTACCCAAAATATTAGATGTATGCCTAGATCCATGTTATGTGTTCATGATACTCTCAGTCAAGCTATGAACTCTTAGACTTCAGATAGTCTTATGACTCAGGAAAAATATCCATGATCTCATGACTCAGTCAGTTGTCAGATATCAATAGTATTCCATCAGCCACAGAAATTTAGTAACTCAGTCCATGCTCAGTTTAGTTCAGTAAATCGTGTTCAGTGTCCATTTAGTTGGGAGTAGAAATTAGCACCGAGTGAACCCAAGGATGGGGACTCACCTGTTATACGAGGGTGTTATTCCTAGAAGCAATCTTTGCATTACAGAACTATGTAGCCAGCATAGGTTAAGACATCGTAGCCTGCTATATGAGGGTAAATAAGGTAGCTTAACCTATTATGTGAGGGTTTCCACCGTTCTCTCTAGAGTTATCTATTATATGAGGGTTACTCATATATTGTCCTTACCAGTGGCGCGGTATTGACACCCTTCCAATTAGGGCATAGGTTAGACCCCAGCTCAGCTATTACAGCATATTTGGGGCATGTCAGTTAGATACTACTTCCTACAGTTTTATGTTATAGAAAGAGGACTGTCAGATACAGTCAATCAGTCTCAGTAATAGAACTTAGATAGTTTTTTAGATTTCAGGACTGTCAGACATAGTCAACTCAGGCATTGTATGAAGTTCAGATAGTTCCATCAGATTTAGGACTGTCAGACATAATCACCCATGTTATCAGTTATATTCAGATACAATCATTTATGTTATCAGTTATGTCATATTATCAGTATCCAGACTCAGTAGTCATGCTACCATGATATTAGTATCATGTTATCACATTGTCAGCTATAGTTGCGTATTTATGTATGCATTGTCATGTTCAGGTTAGACAGTTAGTTAGTATTGATCATGCATGCAAACCCATGCATATATCCTACCTCACATGTATACTCAGTACATTCCTTTGTACTGATGCATTTACGCTATGGTGCTTTCTTTTTATGTTACACCATAGGTTCAAAGACACAAGTTCCAGATCTACAGTAGATTTCAGTTTCAGTAGTCAGAGTAGAAGTGAGTCCTTATCCTTCGAGGACATAATGATTTTCTAGTATCTCATTGATTAGATTATTAGTTAGATTTAGTTGGGGATATGTCCCATCAACTCCTTATTCAGATTCTTCAAACAGTAGAGGCTTTCAGACCAGATGCAGAATAGATATAGACTATCACGTTCTAGACTTCAGTTTTGTTTTACGTATTCTATTACCTCACACAGATTTTACGTTATTTAGTTATGTTCATGATCGAACCTTATGGCCTTTCAGTGCATGTTTCCACATTATTATGTTATCTTATATACCATACAGGTACAAATATCAATCATGGGTTAGCCTCTGGTCCTTCGGGGTCATGTGCACCTTGTAGCATTCTGGTTTAGCAAATCAGGTCGTTACATGTATACCTATCGAGCTATGATATACTGACCCACTGGGGTACAGACTGATAAAGGTTTTGTTAAGGTTTTCGATCTGAATTTGAAACCGACTGCTATGTAAGGATTTATAAAAAAATAGAGAAGCTTCTGGATCTAATAAGACAAATCATGTAAGTGGAAGATATGTAACGTACCAGTAACCAAGTCAGGAGAACTTTCCTGATCCTTTCTGGACTGAAGTGCAAAAATCATGTTTGGGAGTTGCCCACTGGCGATATTAGAAGTGGCACCCTTCTAGTTCAGCTGATCGGATTGAGCTGTAGGACAGTTGGACTAACCTTATTAGCATAAATCCATTCCCCTATGATCCATTAATCTATACTCCCACATCCTATGGCCTGGCTTACCACATCTCAAATATATATCATTGCCAGCTCTATACGCACCTAGGTGATTTCTACCACATTTTTTACAAAATAGATGGGTATGACCACTGCTCACACTACCCTGGGTTTTGAAGTCTGATACCCCATCTCGACTGTTATTCTTGAACTTTGGTACTGGCACACTAATTGAGCATGGATCTAGAACTGAAGATTTTTGATGAAACTAGGAACGACCACCTTTTGATTTAAGCTGAGTGAAATTCAAACTACCTATTCTAGCTCTCTTGTTCTCTCTCTCCTTCTTCTTAAGCTTCTGCTCCTTAATCTATTGAGCATGGACCATAAGCCTAGATATGTCCATCTCCTTAATCAACATCGTAGTTCTGCACTCCTTAACCATATTAACTGACACCCCAAACATGAACTTGCTCATTCTGGACCTACTGTCTACTACTACATAGGGAGCATACCTGGCTAACTAAATAAACTTAAGGGAATACTCTTTCACACTCATACTGCTTTTATTAGGATTGATGAACTCAAATACCTTGGCTTCTTTCAGCTTTAAGGGAAAGAATCTATCTAGAAAAGCAGTAGCAAACTCTTCTTACTCTATGGGCTCAGCATATATGCCCCTGTCTACCTTCTACTGTTTAAACCATGTATGAGATACATCTTGTAAATAATAGGCATCTAACTCAACACTCTCACTAGAAGTCACCCCCATGATATCTATGACTTTCTGAACCTGATTGACGAACTTTTATGGATTCTCTTCTGACTTAGATCCTGAGAATAGGAGAGGATTTATTTAAGTGAAGTCCCGAATCCTGGCTACAGCAGTATTGGCCACTGGGTTTTCTTGAACATCAGCTAGTCGTTCATTTTAAGCTACTACAGAATTAGCTAGAGTATTAAATGCAGCTCTGAATTCTGCAAGGGAGACATGCTCATCTAGGGGATCTGCCTAAATGGGCCGAGGTTTTGACTGATTTCCAATTCTTCTTTCATTAGTCTTTTTTGAAGGAATATTCTGTAACCAGAAGGAAGAAAAGGATTAGACCAAGATTTAGCTTGAGATCATGCTCTCTCACAAGACATGAATACTAAAAGAAGGGAGACTTTTCCTTAAACATCTCATAGCTTCCTGTCCATAAGTGTGGAGTGCTACACACCCACGCATAAGACTCTACTTGATGCGGCTTTCAGAATCCCTAGGACTCTGTTGAACCTTAGGCTCTGATACTAAGTTTGTAATTCCCTGAGTCTGTACCCCAAATGCTACACGGTGCTTACAACCCCAAAGGATTACAAGTTAACCCATGACTGGTACCTACTGCAATATCTGAATATTAATAATAATAAAATACAAAAAATAGGTTGATATTACCATAACGTTCACAACTGAACATCAAATACTAAATACTGATAAATGAATACAGAAAACTAAATATCTGTCTGAAATACTTTAGTCTGAAAAGCCTCTAATTGAGCTGTCTGAATGTGGAGTCGATGGGACAAGCCCCCAACTAACTCCAACTACTGAACTACTGATAAACTAATAACTGAAATAAAAGCATTCCCTCGATAGATGAGGACTCACTACTAAAACTACTACTAATAATCTGGGATGCTAAGTACGGTCAGGAGCCCGTGCATCTGAACCTATGATATAAAACATTATAGCCCAAAAGAAAAGGTATGTGTCAGTACTTTGAATATATTGGCATGCTAAGTGAGGTAGGCTAATAAGTAAGGGTTCGTATACATGAACAATAACTGATTAAATTATATAAATACAGCTGACTGAGAGTACATGCATAACTAAAACTGATGAAACACTAATTATGCAAATACTATGCACATATCTACATATACTGTGTCTGAGATCATAGTAACCTTGGGTACTGAGTTCTAATAGCTTATAACTAAATGAGTGATATCAAAAATTACTATTAACTGAGAGACTTTTTTTGACAGTCCTAATTCTGTAGAACTTAACTGAGTTCTATGCTAAGCTGGGTGACTGTATTTGATAGTCCTAAATCTGTAGAACTGAACTGAGTTCTAAACCAAGACTGAAACTATGAAAGGTAATCATCTAACTGATATGCCCCAAATTTGAGCTAATAGGGTTTAACCTGTAACCCTAGTTGGAAGGGTGCTAATACTGTGTCACGGTTACTAACACTGGAAAACCAGGATGCCAAGCCTAACTGATGAGTAACACCTAGGCGGAATCAAGACTAATCTAACGAGTGACCCCTGGGAGGTAGTCTAGCGTAGTCTAATGGGTGACTCCTCATCCTGTGTTGGCTATGCAGTTTTGTAGTATAGGGACTGCTACTAATGACTCTGCCTCTTTGACGGGGAGGCCTTCATCCCTAAACTCGCTCGATGCTAAATCCTACTCCCAACCAAAAGACACTGAATTGATCTCTAAACTATACTAGGCTAGACTGGACTGTTACTGTTCGTGTTAACTTACTAAACTGAGCTGAGTTCACTAAGTACTGTAACTAATAGAGAGTTCTGAATTCTATTGGCTGACTGGATATACTAAGTTCTGTACCGGATGAATACTACTGTGCGTGATATCACTAAGACTATTCTGAAACTATTGTAATTCTAGGTAAACAACTAGATTGTCGGGTATTAGATACCCTCAGGACTCGATAACATAAAAAGTAAAGCATATCATGATCTTGAAAGTATTATAATGTTCATAACTCATTCATAGAGATATTTCATCAAACACTTGTAAGAAATAACCATGCACATATGCTAGCATGTCATAATTTCCCCATTTAATCCATATGAGCAGTTTATCAACCACTTGAGGAGTGTATGCTACCGCACATAATACTAATCAACATGTAGGCATCATGATTTCCAATCCTAACTTATAAATTCAAGGGCTTTAACATGTATTCACATATTATACGACACACATATCAAATTAATTTACATGAATCTTGTAATAAATCATGAATTAGAAATCCACATAACATTATAATCATGAAAACATTCAAGATCAACATGGAATTTATGAATTCAATAAACTTGAAGTTTTTAAAAGAGGTTCTTGGACTCCAAGGGAGGAAAAAAACCCTTGGATGAACACCGAACATACCCTAGTTCTTGAATTCATGAAGATTGATGGTGAGTTTCTTGTATCTTGATCTTGACTTTGATAAGTTAAGGTTTTTATCTTGAGAGAATTGAGAGAAAGTGAGTGTAATTTGCTTATTGAGGGCTGAGTTTCATGTTTTTAGGGCTGAATAGACGTGGGAGAATGACCCAAATATCCCTAATGACGCAGAGTTTTAATGACTGAAAACTGGCCTAGTGACGCACAGCCTGACGTGCCATATCAATGGGGTCGATGCTATGGCCGATGCGCTGTATCGATTCCACATCGGTTCACTGGAAATTGGCACTGAGAGTTGGGAAAAATATTTATCAACGCGATAGGCAATGCAGCGCATCGAGATCGCATTGATCCACTTGTTTGGACTTCCAAATGTGTCGCAAACGATGTTCATGATTCATCCTAAAAATTGATACTTTTAGGTCATAAGGGGTGTGAAATAAGATTTCCAACTTATGAGGTTAAAATAATTCTAAGTGTAAACGCTTAGCTGAAATTCTTCAAGTATGGGACCCCTTATCATGCTCAAAGGGCTGAGTTAAGCTTAGAATTTTGCGGGCGTCTTACGGAACTACTATTTGTTGCATTTGAAATATTTATTTATCCACATAAATACAAATTTAAATTGGTGTATTCTTCTCTTGCTAAGTTATTTTAAGTCCATTTTTTACTATTTGTGGAGCTGTAGGTTTTTTTGTTAGGAGTGGATCAGTTAGAACTAGTAGTGGCAACTCATTTGCCTCTCAATATATGTAATTGAAAGAATACTGAAGGTTTGACATAACTCATACTTCTATAATAGGGAAATATATAACAAAATTAGTAGATAATTGAGAAGAATAACCTCCCCATGATGTTAAAAATATGATCTGTACAATAGGATAACCTGCATCAAGTTAATCTACTTCCCAAACAATAATCTGCAACCAGATGACTCCTTTGCATTTTATATACACGTGAGTACGCATATAACATATATATGTGTATGTATCATTGTGATTGAGCTAGATTCTCTTTCATATTTGTTATCTTTTGTATATCTCCATCTTCTTGATTCCATCAATGATATCACTTGCTTTCTTGAAATAGTGTCGCTATTTATGTATGGACGTCCATATGATGTTCTATTTAGAAGTGAGTTAATGATGGGAACCCAAATTTTGTGAATTAACTGTAGGGAAATCCACTGGATAATTTTTGTTGCTAGAAGTTAAACTAAATTATTAATTAGTCTTCTTTATACTAAATCACTAGAAAGTGATGTGTTCCTATCTGTGATTTCATTGCATCTTTTTTTTTGTTCTTGAGCTTTCATGGGCATAGCTTTCAAGATTACAACCAATATAAGTTGTCATTTATTTATCATTTTATTTTCAGCTAGACCTTATTGATGAAACAAGATTTGTTATAATAGAAGAAAGAGTTGAATATATAGAAAGACTTGAAGAAAAGGACTTGTTAATGCTTGGTATTTCAAACATATGAGATGCCATGCAGCCATGTAATTACAGTGATAGACAGTAAAAATATGAACTAGTTTAGCTATTATTCTTATTGGTTCTCAAGACAATCTTGGATATAAACATACTAGGGAGAATTACTATCGGTTGGAAGTACAACATCATGGATTGTTCCAGATAGTATAAAGGATCTAATCACAAAACCCCCAGATGTGAAGGTTCTACTAGGGAGAAGACAAACTATCAGATATCCTTGCAGGATAGAATCTTCAAGAAACAATTACAGATGTTCGAAATGCAAAAGAATTGGGAATAATAGATTAAATTGTCTCTGCATCCGATCCTTCATCCATATCCAAGAAGATATAGAAAGAAAAATAAAAACCATAATTATTTTTACTTTTTATTCAAAAACTTGGATTAAAGTAGTAGTTATAATGAGATTCATTGATCCCCTATTTTAGTTAGTAACAAGTACTTGTTACTTTTAATAAAATAAGTTGCACGAACGTCTTCTCATTTATTCGAAGTTTTAACTTGTTGTGAAGTATTTAACTCAATACCTTCTTATTGATTATTTATGAGTTATTACATGTTAAATTTTTTTTATATATTGTTGTGTAAAAATATATCATATTAACAGAATTCGGGGAAGGACCACACCTCAAGAGATGTAATGTAAATTATTCCATGGGATGCACTTTAAAATTTGCCTTAAAGGTAAGATGAAGACCAAGTTTGCCCCATGGGCAAGAGTTAACACTCGCTTACTTATAATGATTTGACAGATGATCTATAACAATTACCCTATGTAACGCCCTAATTTTCTGAATTGAAATGCTACACGGTGCTTATGACCCTGAGGGACCACAATCTAACCCATGACTGATATCTGTACCTGTATACTGCAATTCATGATATAATAATGTAGAAAATATGCAAAATAGGCCATAAGGTTCAACTAAAATAATATAACATCCATATGGGCGAAAAATACCCAAAATAACTAAAAACTGAATCTGAAAGCTAAATCTAAGCATAAATCCACAAGCCTCTAAGTACTTTCTAAAATAAGGAGTTGAAGGAACATGTCTCCAACTAACTCTGTAAACTGATAACTGGCTAAAATAATAATGAATAAATCCAATCATATTGTCCTCGAATGAAAAGGACTCACTGAATCTCTGCGACTGGAAATGCTACAGCTATTGCCGATCTGGAGCTCATGTCTCTAAACCTATGGTGTAACATGAAAAAAAAGCACGATAGTGCAAATGCGTCAGTACAAATAGAGTACTGAGTATATGAGGGAGGTAGGCTAATGCAAAGGGTTTACATGCATGAATAATACTATTGACTAATTGATATAAATGTAAGAGTACAAACATACATACATAGTAACTAAGATCATGAGTAAGTAATGGCTAAATCTGTACGCTAACACATAGTTGGAACCATAGTTCTGATAACATGGATGAATATATCTGACAACCCTGAATCTGGTTGAACTCTTTGAGTTTTGTGCTATAACTGAATGTGACCATATCTAACAGTCCTGGTATACTGATACCTGAAGAACTGTCTGAGTTCTTTTACTGACACTGATACTGAAACTGTGGGAGGTAGTTATTTAACCGATATGCCCCATGTATACTATTACGGCTAAACTGGGGTCTAATCTCTACCCCGACTGGAGGGGTATTAATACTGTACCACTGGTAAGGACAGTTGTGAGTGACCCTGATCTGGCAGGTACTCAAAGTGAGAATGGTGGGACCCTAAACTAACAGGTTAAGCCACCTCATCAACCCTAATATGACAGGATAAGATGTCTCAACCTATGCTGGCTATGTAGTTCTAGAACACAAGGATGACAGCTAAGAAACACACCCTAAACTAGTAGATGAGTCCCCATCCTTGGGTTCACTCAGTGCTAACTTCTACTCCCATCTGAAGAGACTAATTATGATTCAACTGACTATACATAGATAGATTAACTGACTTCCATTGACTGAAGGAGTTGTACTATTATCTGAAAGTTAACTGAGATCATGAGATTTCTAAGGTTTCTTGAGTTACATGACTGACTGAGTTCTATAGATTATAGCTTAACTGAGATTATCGTGACAACATTACATAGCTCTAGGCATACAGCTATGTTTTTCGGGTTCGAATACCCCCAGGACTTGATAGAAGGAAACTGACACACATGACATGACTTGATCACAAGATTTGAGTCCACAATTCATAATATCATAAGTATGGGATATCATATTTCATATAGTTATTCAATATCTTAAAACATTGTAGGGAATGCATGGATATATTTCGTGTACATATTGTATATCTTCATTATCTTGCATGCTTCATACCACCACAATAGCAACACATGAAAAACATGGAATTCATATTGAAGTATATAGCTAACATGAACTTGTTATTTAGACATCATAGAACCATACAAACATGAACTTCTAGCATCCTAAGCATTTTATCAAACACCTTGCATGCATTCTTTAAGGCATAGGTGGGTTTCATACTTGCACAATATTAAACCACCTAAAGTTCATGGTTTTCAATTAACAAACATATATATTCCATGAAAACACCTTTAGACATCACATTGAAACTAAAACAACAATCGTCAACATGTACATAATCATATCACCACAAAAAGTTTACAAAATAATTTTTAAAACATGGTTCTTGAGGTCTATGAACGGATTGGATCCATAGATGAACACTACGCATACCTCAGTGATTGAATCTTGAAAGAGATCTAATGTTTCTAAAGGTTTCTAAATATTAAATAAATAAAATAGATAAAAAATAAAAATAAAATAGGCGTAGATACTTACCGAAGATTTTGATTTGTGTGAGTTAAAAAACATAACCAATATTTTGTATTGAGCAGTAGTACATGCCACATAACGCAATATAAGATGATATTTTTCATCAGAGACTCTCATATTTTTTCTCTATACTTGGGAAAAATATCCCATGTCTATACCTGTAACGCCCCAAAGTTTTTCCTAACTAAATTTTTATCCCTAAAGTATCAAGCGTTGGCTTCTAGAATAATTTATACTTATTTTCCTATGGAATTCCTTAGATTTCAGCTTTTCATTACGTAGATGATCAAATAAGTTTTCCATCGGCATAAGATTCGTCGAAAACAGACACTCGGTGAAGGAGTTATGGTTAATTTAAGTCCTAATCATAAAACATCATCATTCCTGTCCTTGGTGCATCACGGAGAGGGTTTAAATGACGATGGTCAATTTACAGTGAGAGTCCGTGAAGGTGGTGCATCGGGGAGTGGGCCAAATTCTCCTTCGTCAATTTCAGTGGCGCATCGCGGTGGCCCATGAAATCGGGCTCCCAGTTATATTTTAATACCGGTCTCATTAAGGGTATTTGGGGTATTTTTCAACCCCTTAAAATCATAAAAATGGGATTTAATCCCTATTACACCAAAATCCACCTACTCTCACCAAAATCCATCAAGAACTCTCCCTAGGGTTTCAAACAAGAATCCCAAATAACTCAAGACTTAACCGTGGTTTTTGGAAACAAATTGGAGATTTGGAATCCCCAAGCCGTAGGCATCAAGAAGCATCCTTTAATTTCCTAAATAGAGGCACGCGGGGTTTCCCTAAAAATCTCATGGGCATAGAAATCATGATTTTAAGAAAAGGGTTTTTAGATTTATGAATATAATCATGTTTTAGTATACTTGATGGAATTGTTTTGGTCTTTAGGACTTCCCCCAAATTGATTTGAAATTATATATATATGTAAGCATGTGTTTTAGGCTGATGATTGAATTGAGAGCATGACTCATGAAAAATCCCTCTCTTGTTACGATTTTTTCTTTACTTATGATATGCTATGAATTATTTTGAATGCATCTTGAAAAACTGTTTATGAAATGTCTTGAATAATGTTATATTTGAATTATGATTTTGATTTCAAAAGAGAGAGGTTTGTTTATGTTGATGAATGTTGAACATAATCATATAATGAGAAGAGTTTCATGGTTTGTTAAAGATTACATGACCACCACTTGTTTATTGAAAGTATGGGAATTTTTCATAGTTTTGACTTATATTTTTGGAACATGAATTCTCTTTGTTAAATTGCATGTTTAGGTGGTCTGAATTATGTTTTTATGAAAGATCATGCTTAATGCATTATGGCTTAGAATTACGACTTGCAAGTCTTGGTATGAGGATACCAAATCAGATAATGCCATAACAGACTCAGACTAATACAAAAATCAAACTTTATCAGATTTTTATGATTTAGACTTCAGACTGACTCATATTCAGAACAGGTTAAAATTGGGCATAAAGAGATGTTAGGTGGTTCCCCGAAGAAGGCGTGAGTTCAGAAAACTCATTGCCCAAAATCGTGATTTGCCGATCCAGGTATATTATTATACACTGGCCTAGTTCCCTGTGGCGTATCAGACTCAGAAACTCCAACCCTTGCGGCAAACTTCGGTTGGGGGCTTCCCCGCCGAGTCATTGGCGGATTCCATATAGCCCGTATAATATCAAACTTATAGGGGAGTTCCACCTAACTCAGAAGTAATACAAAGATCAAACATTGTATTGACAAGAATGATTTATGATCTCAGAAAATACCTATGTATTTTAGAAGTATTCTATGTATGATATTTTGACAATTTGCTCTCCAACTATTTTATATATGTACAAGCTTTATTTTGGATTACTTTGTATACCAGTACAACTGTATTGACCCCCCTCCCCCTACCTCTCTGGTTCTGAGGCTCAGTCTAGGGGTACAGATAAGCAGTAGATCTTATCAGTCAGAGTTGCAGTGTTCAGTTGGTGAGCCTTCTATATTTCAGAAGACCTGTTTATTTTCAGACAATTGTTATAGATTATGGTTTTGTTCTACTGGAGGCCTTGTCCCAGTTTTCAGATAGTTGTCAGATTTTCATGTAGTAGAGATTTCACAGACAGTTTCCAGATGTTGTTAGATGGTTTATGATTGTCATTTTCTATTATCAAATTTATATCAGATTTATGACCATGATCCCGTTTTGTTGAAATTTCCACATTTCCTTATTTGGGTATGAATGGTGTATATGATTTCAAGTTAGAAGGGTCCGGGCCTTCATGGTTCAGGATGCTCATCACGGCCAGGGCCTCAGTTCGGGTTGTGACAATACCATAAGGCATATGGAAAACCAACAAGCTATATGATGCTCCAACAATGGTTTTTGTTGGTTTCAATGAACTTTTCAAAGAACTTTGAATTTCATCAAAAGATAGTTCACCCCATCCAAACTCTTTACACAAGGCTTCATCCTCTAGTATCATAATATGATAAGCATAGATGACCTAGGCATGCCTTCCCCCATCACACGCATCCTAAAATATAAATTTCAGTTAGTTTGACAGCGTCTAAATTATTTCGGACTTTACTTTTCCTTGTTTCCATAAAAGTTTTTAAGCCCCCCATTTTTTATTTGTTTGCTTCATCAAAATAAGTATTCAAAAGATGACTGCCACTTCCTTTTCCATAATTGATGCTAATACATTATTTGAACTTTAAGTTGAAAAACTAGTAACAAGACCAATAACATCAAGTGTAAACTCAACATAACTTCCCTGGACATAAAATGTCATCACATTCTTCTTGTTACATCTTACTTCAGATAAGACCGTGTAATGTAAAATCATACCAGATGAATTTAGATTACCTAATTACATGGATTTTTATAAAACACTTTTCTGTAATAATGACAACTGATTGTAATCCAAAAAGGTCATTATAGTTGTGTGATAACTTGAATCTCCTCTCTAACGGGGGTATGAATTGAACCAATCTTTAGGATAAGAAAATACTCAACAAGATTTGTCTTGCTAGACTTGCTTTAGAAAATCAGCAGAGTTACAAAGATAAAAACAAATTTCAAATAAAAAATAACAACAAAACAAGAATCAAGCTACAAAATGAAATTTATCGAACAAAAAAAATGGACTTAAGGGCTACAAGAAACACGCAAAACCCAACTATCACAAACATACCTAAAAGACCTAGTGACTGGATAAAAATGAGCTCAGTGAGTAGAGAAACCATCAAAAATCCAAATCTCACCATCAAACTCATTTTCATCAAGGTGATTTAGATAAAAAAAATATAGTTTATAAACGTCATGACCCAAATCAGGGCTTGCCTGTGATGGATATCTCAAGTTCCATGTTGACCAGAGATCACCCCCTGCCCTGACCAAACCAAACACACTATGCCCCAAGGTCAGCTGGGTTTTGAACATATAACAAGATAAGAGAATATCAATTTATGGACATTAAAATAAGTCTATAACTTAAATCAATCAATACTAGCATCAATACCAATACCAACACCGCCCATGCCCACAAAAGTCCAACAAATCCTCTATTCAAAATCAAAGAATATCTAGCCAAGACATGCTCCCGACCATAGGTAAAACCAAGACCAAAAGAATAGTAAAGTCATAAAGAAATTCATAGCATGAAATGGAATCTTCCAAAGTATGGAAGATCACCGCTTCAGTGTAACTCAATGGCTATCTCTAAATCACCTAGTCACTGAGCAAGGAGTGTGAAAGTATGGCCAATTCCAGCATTACGTGGGGATACAACGTCCGAAGATGGTTAGCGGGGTGAATGCTAACATGTAATTCAGGGATAAGGATAACATAATGATAAGATTATTAGTTTAAAATCATTCAAAATCCAACACACATAATCAAATGTATATACATTAATATATATATATATATATATATATATCACATGTCAGGATAGGGAACAAGGCTTAACATGCATTTCAAAACTTTATCCTGGATTGTGTAGCTTAACCATTATATAATAGTAGCCCTGGTCTATATGGGTCCCAACTGCTCCCTTATAGTCGAGACCCAGTGCGTATAGCCGCATGAACCAAAGAATAAGCTCATATGTATGCACATGGGGGACTCTAACCTCCTAAAATATACTAAAGCAACTTAAGCACCCATGTAATGATTTACGGGGGACCGGGTTACTAGAAACTCCTTAATCATGAAATAATAATAAGGTGGAATCAAACCTCCCTGGTCACTTTGACCCTTGCATCAGCAAATGCGGTTTCCATTATCGGTCACTCGGACCTCCACTTTCACCACTCAGCTACACAACCCTTATTAGAGACCCATTAAAATACTTGTGACACATTCCTATTCAATGAACCATAATACACTTTAAGGCATACATTTTTGGTATCGTCATACCAACTACACTTGCGGGGTAACACATTATGCCAAAACAATTTCCATTAACATGGGGGAACAACTCCCTTTGTTCATTAATACACAATGAGGAACAACAACTCCCTTTGTCATTAAATCATAAAATTCTATTTCAAATACTTCTTTATATCATACAATAGTTTAATTTTATAAATTTCCACAGTTCTTATAATCAAAACCAATTTTGTATTATAGGGTTGGGGTTATAACCACTTCAAAAGCCACAAATTTGGGAAAATCACAATTCTCTAGTTTATTCACCATACCTATGAACCCACAAGTTCAAAGCCATATTAAAAGCATGAAAATAATATATATAAACCATGAGAAACATTGTTTAATTCATAGCATTCAAAACTCCCAATCTTTGTTTTCAAAACCAAAACAATAATCTTATGAACAATACTTTAAATCACATGCTTTTACAAAATTAACAATGTGGAAAGAGTAACATGCCTGAAATAGTAAGATGTATGGAGACAAACCACCCTTGAGAGCCCTAATTAATCAACCTCTTGAAACCCTAGCCTTAACTTGAACTAAGAGTTTAGAGATAATTTGGGAATATTTTATTGGGAATGATGTGATAATGAAGCTCCAAGAAAGGATTTAAGTCGTAGGGTCCAAGGGGTTAGAGTGGTAAATGTCCAGAGTGCCCTCAGCTTAAAAGCTGAAAAAATGTTGTCTTTGACCACAAGTCAACCCCTTGACTTGTAACCACACCATACAACTCGTCACTACGAGCCGTAACCAAGACAGTGAGTAGGACCCCAATACAATGTTGACCTTAAAACTCGACCAACCCATTCGTAATAAGACCCTACGACTCGTGGGGTCCAGCCATAGTAAACACAGAATAAAATTTGGGACTTACACTGGGCACCCAACGATTTGACCTAACGACTCATAACATATCCTTACAGATCTTAGTGAGCCACTCGTACTAAGAGTAGAATCAAGCCTCAAACTTACTGGTTTGGGTACAACTCATCCCAATGAGTCGTCAAGACACCCTTCGAATTTAGAGATCCATTCGTAACCAAGGCAGTGAGCCCAAAATTCAAGAAATTTTCAAGGGACAAAATTTAGGGTGTTCAATAAATTGATCTATGCATTGTAGAATGTGATTAAGAGAAGAGAAGAGTGATTTCCATCTATAAAAATTGCTACATAACACATAGTTCATATTTATTCTATGAGATTAAGAAAAAAAATAGAGAATTACCTATGCTAAGGAAGAAAGTGCAGAGAAAAGAGGTACAAAATAAAAAAATCCTAAATGTAGAATGTGATTTCACCATAGAGAAGGAGATAAATTTGAAGCTCCAAGCTTTGAGATGTAATTTACTGTAACTATGATCTTTAAGACAAAATTTGACCTATCTTGATCTTTGTGCTATGGGAAAATGTATTTTCTACTTATTTTTGGTAGAAAAATATATTTTTAACTTTAACTTGTTGCAAATAAATTATGTCATTTAAAAAAATATTTGATTTTTAATAAAATAACATATGTCAAATTATGCATCATGGGCAAGCGTTAACATTGTTAGTCTGTATTTAATTAGCTAATTATGTTATGCAACTCTTGCGTTAAAGGAAAACTTAGATCCAACAAAATAAGTTATGCAAAGTGGGCAGGAGTAGACATTATTAGTTTGTATCGATTTAGCAAATAGTCTATAACTTTTTCCATAGATGCAAGACTAGCCCGAGGACTTTAAAAGAACAAGTGATTCCCCATGAACAAGAGTTTACACTAGTCTTACTATGCGTAACTTATGGGTTATGTAGTAACTATTTCCCTAGAGGCAAAATATAGTTGAATGACTTTTAAAAAATTAGTGTATTTCACAAAGTTTAACTAATTGATTATTATACAATTCTTGGCTTAAAGGCATAATGTGTAGTAATTGTTGTCTTAGATACAAAACATAGCTCAAGGCTTATAAATATTAACAAATACTTAATGGAAAATGATTTATGCTATTTCACAAAATCTAACTTATTGAGTATTATATAGCTATTGCCCCAGGGAGAAAATGTAGCTCAATTTTTTTTTTAAATTAATGTATGCCTCATGGACGATAATTTACTAATTTCACAATGTCTAACTCATGAGATACTCTGTGAATCTTGTGGAGAAGACTTAGCCAAGGAGTTTTAAAAGAACAAGTTGAGACCCATGGACATAACATTTAGTAACAATTACCTTATAGGAAAAACATAGATCAAGAGCTTTAAAAAATTAACGAAAATTTCAAGGGAAACAATTATAATATTTCACGAAGTCTAACTAATTGAATATTATGTAATTTTTTCCTCTGAGGCAAAATGTATTTTAGAAAAATTTTAAAAAATTAATGTATGTGAAACAATTTACACCATTTCACTATGTCTAACTTATGAGATACTCTAACATGAGTTGATAACTCAGAAAAGAGAATATATCATGACCTTTATATAACTTGACTTGACAAAAATAAACTCACAAGTAAAAAGATCAAGATCAAAAATTTGATATCTAAAGGTCGAAAGAACAAGTATTAAACAAATAAAAAGAATAAAACAAGAAAAAAGAATGCAATAATTTACAAAGGAATAAGCAAAAACTGGTGCAAACTAGTTGATAGTAAACATTGCCAATTACAACTTGAGTGACCATCTTTAAACATCATAAAGAAACAAAACACAAACATAAATCCTCTTAAGAATTTTTCATGTCTTCAGCAGTACAAAATTCATTTTTATAGAAATATGATCAGAAACATCGGGTGGCGTTGGAGTAATAAGAGAAAAACTAGGACCATAATCTTCATCTGATACTTCACACCAATTTCTTTGCCTAGAAAGCAAGTCATTAATATTCTCAGGATGTGTTGAAATATTAATTTCTCTGCTTTGAAGCTTGGCACAAATCTGCAAACCAGTTTGAAATTTGACTTCATCTTCTAGAATAGGCACATTTTGTTCCTGCATTTCATCCACCCCCTCAAAATTTCAATTCCATCTTCTCGTTCGTCACTTAGTTTATTTAATCCTTGAATAAGCTCCATAATATAATCACACTTCGACTCTAGAAACTATATCACAGAAATTTAATAATGTTAACAACATAATAAAGGCAATGACTGATATAAGGATGTTGTTTCTATTGGATAATAAATTTAATGTCAAATTTATCATAATATAGATCATAACCCCATCTAAAGCAATATCAAGATGAGTCTTAATAGATCATGTCACTCTCAACATAAAAATTGCAAAAGAAAAAGAAATATTACTAAAGTAAGACACTCAACATTGAATCATGATTTGAACAGTAAAATAATAAACATATATCTAATATTAAAGAAAAAGAGAGTGACACAGATTTCACATAGATTAAAGTTATGCCTAATGGACAAGAGTTGACATTGCCTTAGTATGTAATAATTTGGCAGATGATCTATAACTCTTTCCCTAGAGGCAAGACTTTTAGATCACAAAAGAACAAGTTCTGCCCCATGGGCAAGAGTTGACATTGCGTTAGTTTGTAATGATTTGACAGATGATCTATAATTCTTGACATAGAGGCAAGACTAGAAACAAGTCCATGGACAAGAGTTGACACTGCCTTAGTCTTTAAGGATTTAGTAAATGATCTATAACTCTTGACCAAGAGGCAAGTCTTTTAGATCACAAAAGAAAATTTTGGTGCCCCTTGGGAACGAATTAACATTACCTTAGTCTATAATGATTTGGCATATAATTTATAACTTTTACCCTAGAGGGAAGACTTAGACAACAAAGAAACAAGTCCATGGGCAAGTGCTGACACTGCCTTAGTCTTTAATGATTTAGTAAATGATCTATAACTTTTGCCCAAGAAGTAAGAATTTTAGATCACAAAAGAACAAGTTGTGCCCCATGGGCAAGAGTTGACATTGCCTTAGTTTATAATGATTTGACAGATGATCTATAACTCTTGCCCTAGAGGCAAAACTTAGAAAC
The DNA here is from genome assembly GCF_002878395.1 of Capsicum annuum. Lineage (NCBI taxonomy): Eukaryota > Viridiplantae > Streptophyta > Magnoliopsida > Solanales > Solanaceae > Capsicum > Capsicum annuum. Next base: position 177,132,763 of record NC_061114.1, on the reverse strand, counting down.
CAAAAGAACAAGTTATGCTTCGTGGTCAAGAGTTGGCACTACCTTAGTATTTAATGATTTAGTAAATGATCTATAACTCTTTCCCAAGCGGAAGACTTTTAGATGAAAAAAGAACAAGTTGTGCCCTATGGGCAAGAGGTGACATTCCCTTAGTTTATAATGATTTGGCAGATGAACTATAACTCTTGCCCTAGAGGAAAGACTTAGATAACAAAGAAACAAGTTCATGGGAATGAGTTGACACTACCTTAGTCTTTAATGATTTACTAAATGATCTATAACTCTTTCCTTAAAGTCAAACCTTAGACACCAAATGAACAAGTCCATGGGCAAGAGTTGATATATCTTCACTTTTAATGATTTGGTAGATAATCTATAACTCTTATTTAAGAGGCAAGACTTTTAGACCCCTAAAAGAACAAATTATGCCCCTGGGAAAGAGTTAACACTAGCAGTCTGTAATAATTTTGTAGATGACCGAGAACTCTTTCCCTAGAGGCAATACTTTTATCCCCCAAAAGAACAAATTATACACCATGGGCAAGAGTTGATACTAGCTCAGTTTGTATTAACTTAAAAAACTATTAAAATTTAAAACTTGAAGATTACTATTTCAATCTTGAAAAAGAATGATAATGTCTTGAAAATTTGATTATATCATATATGACTTTTTATATATAGATTTACATGATTTACTATAATTAGAACACAAGTTAAGAACAATCTCTGAATTTTGAAGATTGTTTTCTTGTTGTTGATCTATAAATCTTGGGATTAGCAAGGCTAGAATGACATCAAACATTCATAATATAAAAGGAAGAGAATGATAAAGTGTAACGACCTAAGACTACCTGTAGTCGTAACATGGTTGTCGGAACCACAAGTGATCCTAAGCTAACCCATGAACTGACATACTGTTGAGCAACTAATTTAATATTTATAAACTAGCTGAGTTTTCTGTGCGAAAACATAATCATGGCATACTCTGGATAAATACAATACTAATAAAGGTTAGAATCTGATAATACTAAAGAGAGAACTGAAATTACATGACTGACTCTGATTGACATCTATGAAGCCTCTACTATACTGACTATAGGTATCTGGGACATGCCTCTAGCTACCACTAATCAATACATATGAGTAATAAAGTAAAGTACATGAACAACATCTAACTGAAGTCCCTGAAATAGGAGAACTCATCACCTGCTAGCTATAAACAACAACTGTCTGATCATGATGTGTGGACTGCAGCTGGTACCTACATTACGAAATAATGTAGCCACACAGACGTATATCTGGATTAGTACTTCTGGAATGTACTGAGTAAGTGGGGTGAATGCAATAAGTAAAATTGGTTTCATACATAATCTTAAAACATGCATGACTAGGTGTAAGTAGACTTACCAAGATGCTGAAATCAACTGAAAGCTGAAATATCTTAAAAGCATGAGTAACAGACATAATTTGATAAGCTGGTGAATCACTACACTTAGTTTCTTAAAACTTTACTCTTATAATATAAGTAGAACTGGAGATGGAAAATAGTAAAAGATAGGTACTGTATGAATACTAGGTCTGAAACTATGTGATGGAGACTGACATAACTCGAGGATCTGAATATACAATTTTAGAGAGAACGAATGCATAAACATACAAAACCAAACATAAAATATACTAAGCTTATCTGATTAACTAAATGACTGATAGTTGAATACTGGTCATGTAAGACTGAACTATACTTAGTTTGAACAACTTGACTGAAACTGTGGAGTAATATACATATGAGGTAGGGACTAACTGAACAACATGAGATAATTGAACATGAATGCATGAAAACTGTATAATTTGAGAATTCAAGACTAAGTGTACATCTGTTATAGTACTGGGATAATCTATAATCTGAAAGACTGAAAACTGTAAAACTGAGTAACTAAAAATCTATACATTTAGTCAAGGAAAACTAAACTGAAAACATACTGAATACTGATTGAGATTGTGGGAGCTATCATGTAACTGACATAAACCATGCGAGCTATCATGGAGTCCAATGTATGAACCACGTTGAGGAGGGCTATTCTATCCTTGCTATCAGAATCGAACCTAAACTATAGTGATCACTAATTAATATCTCGAAGTATGAGGGTGTCCTGCTTAACTGATAGGGGATCCCTTAAATATTTACGGTGGTACCGTAGGTCTGGAACTTAGGGACTGCTACTAGTGCCTCATGCCTAACGGACGGGGAGACACCATACCTATGTTCACTCGGTGCTAAATCCTACTTCCAACTAAAAGACACTTAAATACTAACTAGTGCTTGCACCGTAATTAATAACTGATAAGATCAGGTCATGGTATTCTGAAATAACAGTGCATACAGATTTTGAGGTAATTATTAACCTTTAAACTGATTATGATGACTAACTGAATGACAAAACTCATGGTTTATTTAAACCATTATGAAAATACTAAAACTAAGTAAACAATTAAATTTCAGGTATTCATAACCCTCGGACTCGATAGCAATAACAATGAGGGTAAATGAAAGCATTTGAAATCATGATAAGTAAGCATTATTAAAAGAAACTCATCACTTGGGCTTTTCATCAAACACTTGGAGATTGAGACTTTAAGGTGGGGCAATTCATCAAAACACATGGGGATCATGAACTTGAGCATGGGAATATCTTAAACATGGAAAAATAATAGGATAACATGGCTAGATTCATAACTTGGGGTTCATCCTAAAATTAATTGAACATGATACGGGAATTTCATCAAACATATGGGAAAAAATAATTTAAAACATGGGTATGTTGCTAAAAATCATGAATTTACGATCTATTATGGAATTCACTTGAATAAAGCATGGGAAACTCAAATTCATCGCATGAGAAATTCAAAATCTTGCATGGAATCACACATGGAATGAATTGAATTAAAAACACCATGAAATCAAGGTTCCTCGAACAATGTGATATCTCACACCAGGTAAATCCATGAAACTAAATCTTTCTTGAACATACAAAACTTCATAATACGAATAAAAATCCATTCTTTAGTTGAAAAGAGGGGTTTTGGGCTCCATGGGTAAAAGGGGACCCATGGATGAACTCCCACATACCTTAATTAGATGTATTCTTAAAGAAATAATGAATTTGATGTAGAAAGTTTGACTTTGAAACCCTTGGAGATGATCTTGAAAGCTTTTCTAGGAATTCTTGAACTAGAGAACTTAATTTCTTGTTTATCTTGAAGAGATTATAATAGAGTTTTGAAGTTCTTGGATGGAGGTTAGGGTTTTTTCTTGAGAGGGGGAGGCTTTATTGGAGAAAAATTATCAGTAAAGGGGCAACTAATGCTCCTTGGGGGCTAAAATTATGTGTTATGGGCGGATTTGGGTGAAGATAAATAACCAAAGTGACCCTAGACCCTTTAGGAACTAAAGCAGCATGTAAAAAAGCTCCGCATCGCATCGGATATTTCATTGGGACAGAAACACAACGCGTCACTTATCGCATTGAGAAACCAACGCGCTGTACCCCAATCGCGTCAGCTTACTGCCTCTCACAAAAAATGCCATAACTTTTCGGTCGGGTATTAGATTAAGGAGAAATTGGTATCATTGGAAATATGACTCAATTATCCACAATTTGGTGGGTCTTGATTTGAAAAGTTCTACGTATATGAAAAGTTATACATGTTCAAAAATTGAATACCAAATTTTGGATAAATCAAAGGCTCTTTGCTCAACTTTGTTCTAAGTGATTCTTATGAATATTTTTCACCTCGAAATAACATCAATCACAAGGATAAAGATCATTAAAATTATATTCACATGGGAATCATTTATATTATAGCTTATACCCATAGGAACGACGGTTCAAAGACAAGCTTGAAAATGCAGGGTCTTACACAAAGCTGACCGACAAGTTTAGCATCATTCTGAACTCAAAATTCTCTAACGAGATTCCTGCCTTGATAAAATTTACCTTCCCCACTGCTAAAAATCTTGTCTGGAAAGGTCTTTGACCAGACATAGGATAACCTTACCATATATTGACAAGAAACATTCAAAATAGTGTAATGACAGCCATATCATTTTTAAACTAAGTATATTTAAAATAAAACATAGTACTTTAGAGGTGAATGAAGCCAGGCGCACTTTGAACAAACCATATACTTCAAAGATTGATAACACAACTGCTTACAGTAGCACACCAAAAAGTTAAACACAAATTTAAACATGTATTATGATACCATGTACATACACATTTGATCAAAGAAAATGTGCTTGACTAGCTTTCCAAGGCCTATAAGAAAGATTACTTCTTAGAATTAGGCAAATATTGTAAATTTACCCATAATCTTTTAATACCCAAACATAGAGTATTATTTCAAACATTTCTCTAGCCAAGCAAGAATTTTGTAGAAATGATTTCTGACAAAAAAAGTACAAAATAAATGAACACCTTTGTCAGTCTAGTTTCTAGGACAGACATAAAAACATGCACAAAATAGGCAAAGAAGCTATCACTGGACTAACCCAGATACTTCAAAGCTAATCTGGAAAATAGTCCTAATAGTACCTTATTGTGAACTAATTCTCAAGTCATTTAGTTCACAAAATTAAAACAAAGTGGTCTCATTAAAGTGTTTAAACAAACTTAAGAGAAAATCCCAATTATTGGCATATTTGACTTCAAGATTCATTACATGTACATAACATTAATAAGTTAGTAGATGATCTATATATCTTGACGTAGACGCAAAGACTTAGCCCCCATAGAAGCCAGTTATGCCTCATAGGCAAGAATTGGTCCTGCCATATTATCTATTAATTAAGCATATGCTAAATAACTCTTTTCCAAGAGTCAATTCTTAGCCCATAAAGGAACAACTAGCGCCCTATGAATAAGAGTTGACACTACCTTAGTCTGTAATGATTTGATAGATACTCTATAACTTTTGCCCTAAAGGAAAGAATTAGCTCTCAATGAACATATTTAAAGGAAGAGAGAGTGACATAGAATTCTTCCCTGGTAAAATATATAAAAAGTGAAGTTGCACCTTTTTAGTATACTAATAGACATTGATGAAAAATGCATGTAAACGATAAATTGAATTTAGTAGAAACTTATATCAATAATGATGTCAACTAAGTTGGAAGAAAAAGGTCCTGAAGAATTGGAAGCAACATCCACTGAGAGACACTTTATTTCTTCATCGAAAACAACACATGAATACAAAAGAAAAAGCATAGAACAATTTTTTTATTTTTAAACATACATGTATACTAACAACAACACTTTGGACAATTACAAATAACAAGAACACTATTTTTTTTAATAAAAAAATGAGTTAAGGCTACTTATGGACAAGCACGTCATCCATTAGGTCCAGAATATGTTAGCTAAACCTGATAACAACTATTATAACGAAGATACAATGTCACCTATTCAAAGATAAAGTAAAGCTACCATTCATACGATCAACAAGTAACTCTACAAAGAGGAAAATCAAATGAAATGGGTAAATAAAATAGGGAAAATTTAAAATATGATATGAATATTTTGAACAAATCTACTAGTTGATATGCAGGTTAGAGATTCTCTAATTTTCAAATCAAACAATGAATTCAATCCAAAGTTAATTACAAACCCTAAAACTCCTATTTAAGTAAAATTTAATACACAAAATCCATAAATTACAATATCTTAAAGATGAAGAAATTACCGCAAGTCTGTCCCCTTTTTAAATATCGCGAGATTGAGGATTTGAATGAAATATCAACAAAGAAAGAGAGAAGTCCGATGAAAAGAAAGAGAAGAAATAAGAAAGAGGAAGACGTTGGAGAGGATACAGATGCGTTCAGGGACATTAGAGAGAATAAAGATGCGTTCAGGGGCAAAATAGTCCTTTTGATATGGTAGTAAATCACTGAAGGCTATTTACTTAAGTTTTTTTTTTATTTGGGGTCACCCCATGTAATTTCCTGAAACACATGTATTACCCTTTCCCTTATGGTATCTTCCATAGACGCGTCTTTCGGGCCATGAATGAAGGTTCAAATGGGGTGGCACTGACATTCAATCCAGAGGAGACTTAAAAAATTTAAAATATGCTAACACAGTAGTTAGTTATTCCACTTTGAGTCTAGCATGTGAGGCAGATCAAACACATTAGTAGTCTAACACTAAAAAATCATGTTTTAGCCATATGCAAAACTGTGACTATGTGGTACTCAAATTGTGACTAAAATGTTTTATATATGGTTACTTAGCCACAGTTGGTAACGTGCCAATATAATACCCCGAGAAATTTTTTGTTGAAATTTTGTGCGTAAACATGTTGGGTTCTATCTTCTAGAATAAACTATAAATTTTTCATGCAGAATGTCTTAGATTATGACCCATCATTGCGTAGAGTATCGAATAAGCTTTCCAACGATATATGGATCATTCAAAACGAACACCCGAACGATGAGTTATGAATATTCCGATCGAACCGTGAATAGTAGTGAACAGTAAAATGTGCAGGAAAAAGTACTGAGGCCTGGTGTATTTTTTCTCCAACTTTAAATGATCATAAATCCTTGTACATAATGATATAGGTGATCTAATATATATCAACAGAAAGCTCTACGAGTTCTCTTTCCGATGAAATTGGTTTCATCTAATTTGTCTATTGGAGCAAAAAGTTATGGTCAATCTACTTTAGCCTATCAAAAGTGAATTTTTGGGTCAATTTCAAACGATCATAACTCCTCGAACACAATGATCTGGGTGAGTTACTATATATCAATAGAAATATATGGCAGTCCTCTTTATAATTAAAATTGGTTTTATTCAATTTGAATATTGGAGTAAAACATTATGGTTGATCTACTTCAGACTATCAAAATAGTCCACCAAAGGATAGATTCGAGAATTATTTGATTTTTAGGGGCGTTTTGGTCATTCCCCCTCACCCAAAATTCGTCCAAACCCTATATTAAAGCCTATTATAAGCATTATGTGTTAGATTTCATCAAATTCCCTCAAAAAGAAAATCCTAAGCTCCTACATCCAACTTTAAGAACCTCCAAAGTTCACCATTAATTCTGCAACTTTATTCAAGATTCCAAGTTCCTAGTTCAAGAACTCCAAGAACCATCATTCAAAGGCACAATTAACATCTCAAAAATGAGTATCGATCTAAAGTTCATCATTCAAGGTATATGGGATTTTTCAACAAGAACTCTCTTTCGTTCTTGTGCCCAAAAGTAATTTTCTTTACGAAGGCATGATTTTTATTTGATTTTTATGAATTTGAAGTATGAACCCATATCTTACGATGATTATTATGAAATCTTGATGTTTATGATTTTGAAAGATGAATTTACATGTGTGGTGATATAAAGCATGAATCTTGAACGATATTTATCATGATTTTGATATTTGGATCGTGAATCCCCATTGGAAATTGTGTTTTTTTGAGAAAGTGTGTGTTATAAGCACGTTGATATTGAATATTTGAGATATTTTGAATGATTTTACCTTTTGGTCTTAATGGAGTTATTTTAAACTCGAGTATAAAAGAAATCCACGACGTGGTTGATTTTGATAGATAGGAAGCATGATGGCTACCGATGTATATTTATATATTACTGAAATTGTTTTGTTGTGGATTGTCTTTGAAATGATCTGAGCTAAGTCTGGAAGAAATCTTCAGCACTGAGTAGGAGGTATAAAGCGACCTTACTTCCTTAGAACTACGTGCTCCCATAGGAGTGAGCCTGAGGCTAATTTATATAGTGATCACTAGTTTGTCTGGATTTGATATCGATAGTCCTACTTCGATGGCAAGGATAGGATGGCTCTCCCCAACGTGGGTTGTACGTTGGACTTCATGTAGCTCACATGTTTTATGTCAGTTATTGGATCTCCCAGTGTGTGTGTGTTTCCTTGTGTCTATGGTGAATGGTGAAGTGATTTGAAAGTGGAATTGTGAAACTTATTCTTTTGAAAGATTTAAGTGATATTTACATTATGAGAATTGATATTCTTGATGAACAGAAAGTGATTGACAAATTATATGATGACTCACATGTGTTATTATACTTATTTCATCCTCTCATGATTATGATGATTTTCTTCGGGCTATGTGAGTCTTTCATACATCCTGTATATTTCTTATAAATATTTATGATGATGATGTTTATACAACTGCATACACCCCCATATACTCGGTTCCTTTCCATGGTACTGACCCACATCTTCAGATGTGGGCTGCATTTTCTCGAAATGTAGGTTCAGGTGCTCAGTTCCAGGTTCAACAGTGATTCTTCGGGCACGCTGTTCTACATCCTCTGTTGTGGTGAGTCCTCATGTTCCGAGGATGTAATTTCTGATGTTGGTTTCACGAAATTGTTTACATTTGATAACTGAGAATGAGTCAGTCGGGGCATGTCTCAATGGCTCGCTGGTTTTATTAATTTTTCTAGAGTTTTGTCAGACTAGTATAGATGTTAGGAGTTGACTAATAAGTTGTAGTTTGTTATCGTTCTGAAATTCTTTTATTCTTGGATGATGATTACTCTGTTGATATTTGAGGGTTATTTATGAAAACCCCGTTGATTTATGTTGAACTGAATGAAAATGGCTCAAAGGGTTAGCTTGGGGCTACTCGTAGCCTCAAGCACCGTGTGACGCTCTGGGACCCATTTTTGGGGCGTTATAGCCAACAAGGGCGTCACCAACAAATTCGTCACGATTTTAGCGTCCATGGTAACATTCCATTAGCCACAATTTTGGAGCACATTTAGCCACAGTCATTCCATGGGTAAATTTTCCAGCAAGAAATCATGATTTATATTTAGAATTTATACTTACCCATACACAAATAGTGGCTAATGTAGGCGTGGATTATTTGTTCATATTTTTTTCCTACCACATATAAATTAGCCATAGTTTTAACCATGGCAAAAGTACCCAGTTATTTAAAAAATCACATGTAAATTAGACACAATTTTAACCGTGGCAATAGTGTCCAACTTTTTTTTTTAGAAAAAAACATATTCAATTGTTCCCCTGTTAAATATCCTAATAGTTTGATACCAATTCCTGAATAATGATAGATGTTCTCTTATAAATCGTTCATTATACGCAAAAGATTGTTATTAGTTTTAATATAATGATCAAAGTTTCGATATTGTTCAATCTATTGTCACAAGAAAATAAACTGCAAACCTTGAATATTGATAAAAGATACCGCTAATACTAGAGTAATGAAAATTCTAAATGCCAAAAGTTTAAAAAACACCATATATGCTGTTTGTTTCAAAATATACTAAAGGCTAAGAATATTAGTTGAAAGTAGGCAACTCATTACCAAATTTAGCTTGTAAAAACCTATGAAGAGTTTCCAAGTGATTTTCATTTTGTACAAGTCAATTCTCGGTCTTGTCAAGCTTTTCTTTGGTCTCTCCTCAAGCTTTTCTTTGGTCTCTTCATATTCGATTAGTTTTTCTTTAAATTTTTTTACATGTTTCTCAAGGTTTTCAATACGTTGACGATATATACTATTAGAGATATCAAGATTCACATGTTTAATTGAGTGTCTAGGCATTCCAATAGCTTTCGAAGGACAAATATTACCACCTAAACAACACACACGACCAAAATGATCCATACACCTTTTAACGACGTCGTTAGGATGAGCTAGTATCTTTAAAGAAACACCTGAACTGACATCAAGTTCTTGATTTTCTGGTAGATGCTCCGATATTTTATCCCAGAAGTAAAATAGAAGAAATTCAAGAAATTGTCCAGTAAAATAGATGCTTAATAGGCAAAAACAACATTTAAACATAACTTTCATTCAACTATTTGAGATTTGCTCATGAAGGTTTTGGCTCACTAGAGGAACCAACTCCATATAGAAAAGCTCTAAAAGCATATCCAGACCTACTCAACAATAATACATATTCTATCCTATTCAATATTTTGAAAAAAAATTCTCAATATCAATTACCTTAAAATCTAAAGAAGTAAGAAAAACAAATTAACACGACTCCAATAGAAATCTGCCTTCTTAGAATATACAATAGCATGTAAACTTGAACGTGAATTTTGATCAGAATTAGCTATTGTTTGATCTCTTAAAAGCTTTGAGCTACGTGTGAGAAACTAACAGAAGGCTTCATTCACAAGGATAGAATCCAATAACAAACTATTGGATTCTATAAAAGCAATCATGGATATGGGATCGATAAAATATAAGATAATTACATCTTTTACTTGTTGAAATATAAAAACTTGACTTTCTTGAACATTTGTTCAATGACTAGAAAGCTGTCAAGAAAACATGAAAAATTTACCGCAAGAGAAACCGGTTGAATGTTCAATCTTGTAGCATAACTAGTTAATAGTAAAACAGAAAAGTTGGTACCCAAACACCGAGAGAAATTATTTCCTCGCCATTATAATGTAATTCCCCGTATTAATATTAGCTTGATTCATCTCACAGTTGTATGTTAAGGGGGACCAAGCCTTGGAATTTTCACTAAGTGTTGAGGACTTAGTCATTTTCAAGACCCCTAAAATTCTATGATTTTATTTTTAACCATTTCAACCTCGGGACATCGATTTTTGAGTTGATTCATAATCAGGGTTGTTCAAAGTATGTCTCGAGTGAGTTTTGGATTTTTCGGACAAGCGTAGAGGCATGTTTGGAAAACCAAACCAGTAGCCCCATCGAAATAAGTAGGTTCCCCCCTTCAGTCCACCGGGATAAGGCAGGCTCCTCCCCCTCAGTCCAATGGGGTAAAGTGGGCATCACCCCCTTCAGTCCACTGTTCTGAGCCTACATAGCCCTTTTTATTCCGTCCAACTTTTGTTCTTAGCATTGTAAGGGTATTTGGGTCATTTTCTTTCATCTAATTTGTCCATAACTCAAAATTGGGGCCTCTAAGGGGCATTATTTTCCCTTTTATTCACAAATTGCTCTCAAGAAACCCTCCCTTTCCCCAAGAACAATTACAAACTCCAATCCAAGTAATCAAGGATTTCAAGCTTCAAGTTTAATAAATCCTCAAGGAATCTTCAAGATTTCATCTAGTGAGGTATATGGGATGTTTATACATGGGTTCCTTTTACCCATGGATCCCAAAAACCCTCTTTTGGTTTAATTTACGAGTTTATACATGTTCAAGATGAAATAAATCCATGAATCTCTTGTTAATTCAATTACAAGTTATGTTTTCAAGTATTTTCAAGTGGAATGAGTCATATCATATTTTGAGTATTGCAATTCCCATGTCATGTTCAAGTGAATTCCATGTTAAACCCCTAATTTATGAATTTAGCCATGTAATTATATCGTTTTCTTATTTTTAAGACATTCCCATATTCAAGTTCATGATTTTCACCTGTTTGATGATATGCCTATGCTTTTGGGTTTGAACCATGATTCCATATTATTATTTTAAAAAATTATTATCGTAATTTATGGTTATTCTGTGCTGGCGGGTTATGAACACCCGAAACGTATGTGTTTTACATGATTTCAGATTTTAAGTAATAATTTAGTAAAACCATGGGTCTTGTTATTTACTTAGATGTTTTTGATCATGATGAGCACTATCAATCATCAACAATAATGTTCAGTTAAACTTAGTTCAGTTCAGTACCACTGTCAATTCAGTTGGGAGTAGGATTTAGCACCGAGCAAGTGTAGGGATGGCGGCTTTCTTGTCAGTTAGGCAGAGTCGTTAGTAGCAGTTCCTATATTCTAGAACTACATATCCAACGTAGGATATAAGGGGTCACCCACCAGTTTAGGCTTGACTTTTTCTCAGGGTTTACCCATTAGTTTAGGCTTAATACCCTGGTCCTTCAAGACACCAGTTTAGTGGATCCACACATCTAGTATTAGTACCCGTGTCACGATACTAACACCTTTCCAACTGGGGTTATACACAATCAGCTAAAATTGGGGCATGTCAGTTATATGATACCTCCCATAGTCTCAGTATAGTAATCAGTGTATTTCAGTTAAGGTTTGCTTGACCAAGTGTACATATTTTTAGTTATTTAGTTATACTAATTTCAATCTTTCAGATTGAACATTATCTCAGTAACACATTTATACTTGGTCTTGCATTCTCAGATTTTTACTTTTTTATACATTTTATGCTCAATAATCTCATGTATTTCAGTCAGTTCTTATCTCACGTACCAGTATATTCAAAGTACTGATTGTGTACTTTTCTTTGCGTTATGTTGTCTTATAACATAGGTTCAGACGCTCAGTTTTTCGACCGCTCTTAGACAACTCAGCGTACTCAGCATCAATAGTGGTGAGTCCCCATCCATCGAGGACATGATTTGCTTACTTCAGTAGTTTTATATGTTCAGTCAGTTAGAGTTAGTTGGGGGTCTTTCCCATCAACTCCACAGTCCGTTTAGAAGCTTTCAGACACTTAGTTAGACAGTCAGTCGGTCATTTCAGTATTATCAATTGTTATTAGATATTTCAGACATGTTTTGATTCATATTTCATTATCCAGTTTTACAGTATTTTATCAGCTTATCTTCCGCATACGTTATATCAGTGCTATTATATTCAATGCTCACATCAGGTACCAGCTCATGGGTTAGCTTATGGTCACTTGTGACTGTAAGCACCATTATTGCGACTAGGGGGTAGCCTCAGGCCGTGACACATAAGATATGCAGCTCATATGGTTCTTAGTGATTACTAGACATCATTTATATTTCTAAATTATCAACTCTAAGCAGTTTGAAGATTTTATCAATGACAACCTAAGCCCAAAATCTCAGTTAAGTAAGCCTAAGAAAGGATATTCACTAGTCTTCATCGTTCATACAAGGTCATCTTATGACATTTCCTTATTATCAAGTAAGTAATAGAAGAAAAAAATTACCATAACTTAACCCCTCTAGTATCTGTTAGTTCTGTTACTTTTCCTCCAATTCCTCATCCTAGCTAGTTCTATTCCAATTGATATTTATATGGCCATATGAGCTAAATTCCTTTAAAAAAATGATGGTTTAGGTGCAAAATTCAGGGCATAGGAATTGTCAATGTTGGAGTTTGTGTGCTAATCTATATAACAAGAATGCTTTATCGTTCAGTTATTCATCAAAATTTCGATCTCTTGCTATATTTTGTAGTAGTATAGAATGGTGCTTCAAAATGTTATGTTGCTAATATCTATATTGATTTCTATCTTAAATTAATAGTTTTCTCTTATGATTGGGATCGTGAAATTTCTATCATAGAACCTGATTACTACAAATGGACTCATGGATATTTTTTCAACTTCTAAAGAGAGGACTAGCTTATCAGGTTTGAAGCTTTATGAACTTCATTTTTATGATGCTTAGTGGTAGGTTGAACTTTGAAGTGACCTTCTCGGACATGTCAATGTTTTTTGAATCAAATATTAAGCTGAAGTGTGGTGTCCAGCACTTGGTACTATCTTGACAAATGAAGTAGTTGATGGTGCAAGTAAAAGAGGGGGCCATCCAGTCATCAGAAAGGTATGCTTTCTTAGACTTTATTACATTTTGAGGTAGGAAATTCTCAAAAGAACCACATTTCTGTTAATGTCTAACCCTTCTGGATAGTTTCATATTTTTACAGTGCATTTATTGCTAAGCAGCCTATGCGGCAGTGGATGTTGAGGATTACTTCTTATGTTGACCACTTCTTGAGGATTTATATGACCTTGACTGTCCTAAAACTATAAAGGAAATGTAGAGGAATTAGGTTGGGATGTCTGAAGGAACATAATCAAATTTTGTCGTCACAAACGATAACAGTGAGAAAGTAGAGAAAAGAATAACAGTGTATACAACAAGGCCATATATTATTTTTGGTACAACATATGCATTTTGATTTGGCATCCAATCATCGACTACCCTTTCTTAGACTACATTTCACATATCGTTATTTCATTTTTTTGCTGTACAGATATTTAGTCCTTACACTGGAGCATCCTTATCTATCATCACTTTTATCACAAGCACAAAGTAAATATATATACTATTCTGCCCCTTGATTTTTCTAATCTCAAAATATTATTTGTTCTAGTTCTTTTAAGAAAAGACAGATGTGAGACAGATAGAGGAGTACAGAGAACCTGCCTCTAAAAAGAGTGAACTTGAGAGGATCGAGCTTCAAAGGGAAAAAATAGGTGTCTTAACAGGTTGTTATGTAAATGATCCATCCAATGGACAAGCTGTTCCTATTTGGGTTGGTGATTATGTCTTGGGAAGGTTGTCTACCTTCTTATATCCTCTTGTCCTATATTCATCTAGCAAAACATGTCCTATAAGTTTGACTGTATTAATACTCTCGTAATGAATGAGAATCTAATGCAAAAGTATTTATTTGTCTTAGAAACTTCATGGTGACAGTTTTTGGAGTTTTATAGTAGTGTACTAATTATGATGCAACTATGTCTCAAGAGCTTTAATGGTTGTGTCTGTCCATGACACACATGACATTGAATTTGCTATGAAATAAGCTATCCAATTTCTTGGCTTGTAAGACCAGACGATAACAATTGTGGAGATTTTGAGAGACCGTTTTCAGGTGAAGAATCAATGATAAATTCATCATGTTCAAAGTCAGAGCTTGACATTAATGTTTTTCCTAGCAAAAAAACTGCTTCAAGAGCCATCCAACGGCTTGAGAAAAATGGAAATGAGAAGAAAAAGGTAATTTCATTTGATTTATGAAGGATACCCTCTTAAGCGTACATGAAGGAAGCAATTATCATTTTCTGCTTCTAATAAAATCTTATATCTAAATTTATCTTGCTTCAAGTAAATTACAAGTTAAGGGACTGGCTCTTTGTTCGACAATTATATTGGGGGGAGCCTATTCCCATTATATTTTTGGATGACACGGGAAAATGTCTTCCAATTTTAGAAATCCAGTTGCCCTTTATCCTTCCCTAGTTGGATGATTTCACTCTCACAGGGACAGGGGAACCAATTCTTTCCAAAGCAAATTCTTGGGTGAGTTTTGCCTAATGTAATGATTTCAACTTGATAAACATTGGTTCCTTGGATTTTGATATTTTTTTGTTAGTTTCGTTATTCATATTATCTTAACACACTTTATATTATAACAATCACTATTTTTACTGCATAATTTGACATGTTATAACCAAAGATCTTTCATCTATCTGACATCTTAAGTTCCAGTACAAATAAATTACCCTTATTAAGAGCTTTAGAGCTGCTATCACTTACAACAAGAACAGATTCTAGGATGACTAAGTAATTTTTTCTTACTCTACTAATTTACAAAGAATTCAAGTTATATACAAGGACATCGTAACATTATTACTTGTGCAATAATGTCAGGTGATATATAGAGGGAGTAGTCTATTGATATATATCCTCACAAAGGTCAAATCAACAGTTCCACAAATGGGACATGAATAAAATTAGACATGAATAAATCAACACCAGAACTAAAATTTGAAAATGGACAAGCATATCAATCTTACAGCTAAAATCTTTCCTTCTTCATTCACATAATTGCCATCCCTCTTCAATAAAGTTTACAAAATAACCTCACTTCGACACACAAGTCTTTTTAATTATTGCATCGATCATTAATCAAATATATATATAAATAAAAATAAGCAACATGAAATAAATTTTATAAAATAATTTTCAAATAAAATTCTAGGTTATGAAACTTACCATTTGATGACCTCTCCTTGCATTGCTTTTGCTATCACCGCATACGAGACTTTAAGTATTTTTCTATTTTTTGTTTTTTGTACACTTTATTTCTATAATTAGGAAACATTAGTTCAATTATAAGTTGTAGAAGGGCACAAACACAATATTGTACAAACCAAAACAAGCTTGAGTGATAAATTATGAACACCAATATTGTACAAATTGTCTTATCCATTTGATAGATAACACTTGTCTAGTCCGTAAACTTTTATGTGAGACATGACAAATTTTTCCATAATTGAATTCATCTGGTGACAACAAAGTAGAGCATAAGGAAATATAAAACATCAACGGTCTATTTAGCCATTTTTACTTAAAGTAATCATATGGAGCTCTCAAGTTTGGAATTAAATTCAAACAAATAAATAAACTATCTTTGCAAGGATAGAAAAAGCTAGAGTCTACAATAAATTACATACTCAGCCAAATTCTCTCAGCTACAGGATAAAGAAATTAGTATGAAAAATACAGCAGCTAAAGACGGCAAAACTGAATAGAAAGCTAAGAAGAAACAAGTGTACGAAAAAGTATCTAAACTTTCTGGAAAGCTAAAAGAAAGACATGTTGGGGAACTTGCTTCTTTAGGTTACAGTGGTAGTAGACATAATGATAATCGTAAGGGAAAAGGAAATCTTCACACATTAGTGAAGGCCATTGCTGGGGTTTCTGTCAGTAGTCAAACTGACCATTCAAAGCCCAAAAAGAGTATGAAAACACATGAGAAAAGAGCTCAACAAGAGGCATCCAGAGAGAAAAGAATACAAAAAGAGCAGAGTAATATAATAAGCGATTGGGTTTTGAGAATGAAAAGTTAGAAAGAAAGCTTGAGCCTCTGAAATTGACTGTTAATAAAATAAAGCATGATAGACAGTGTCTCTACCGCCTGTGGAGAATCAGTTAGTCATGCACATTTGTGGTTCATCTCCTGATACATATCTTGAATTGCAACAAATAGTGGCAGCTTACATGAGAAAACATGCAACTGACTTTCTCCCCTTTTCTTCTCAAAGAATGCAAAAGGGGGAAAATCTGATGATTTTCTGGTGGAAAGGTTTCAGAATTACTCTAGAGAACTAGAGTCAATTGCTGCATGGGAAGGACAACTGGAACTTGGTGCTATAATTCACATCTTAAAGAAACATATAAATATTCTCAGGGTCATTTCCTGATGTAGAGATTGGAAAAGAATACAAATCTAACAGTGGCTCTGGCTCTTTAGCTTCCAGTATAATGCTATCCTACCACAAGCATGCTTTTGGGATTGAAGAGCACTATAACTCACTTATTCCTAGTTTAACCTAACAGGTTTGATATATTATGTGAAATAGGTATTTACAACAACATGATAGCTCAATGGATATCATGGTTTACAACAGATCAATCTAGCAAAAGTTCTATTTGTGCAATAAGACTTCGAGTCCAATGCATATTATCTTTCTACAATTGTATTGGAGGATCAGATTCTAACTTTATGAATTTGGTTTTCTATTTTGTTATAACTAATACTTCTTTCTATTTCTGTTTTATAGACATAAATGACCTCAGTAGACTTAGATAGTAGCAAAAAACTTAATAGAGGAAGAATGATCAATTTGTACTTATTCAAAGTACCAATTGCATGTTCTTCTTTCACAAAAAATAGGAGTGTTAGGATATTGAAGTTTTGATGATGGACATATGAATGAAATATGTTGTGCAAGATGGTCCACACAAGTGTAGAAAGAACAGTTGCACATAAGACTACTGATAAGATAAACATGCGTAAAGTCAGGAGTGGATAAGCAAGGAGATTTAGATGTGCTCTCAACCCTTATCACATGAAGCAAAAGGGTAAAAAAGAGAAGATAAATCTAACACTGATAGATAAACATGCGTAAAGTCAGGAGTAGATAAGCAAGGAGATTTAGATGTGCTCTCAACACTTATCATATGAAGCAAAAAGGATAAAAAGGAGAAGATAAATCCAACACTAATAGTTTGAGTTGATCAAGAAGTCTAGCTAGACTAGGGATGAAATAGAAGTCCTATTCAGTCAAGGTGATAGACGGCTGTAACAAGGAGTGAAACTACCTGGTAGAGTGCTGCTAAAGATAGAAGAATACATCATCTAAAGGAATCAATCAGGAGTTGTCTTAAATAGAAGAAACAATGTTCAAGAGTTTCACTCATGCACTGACAAGAAAATCATCAATCAGCAAATTAGTTCTCTTACTTGAAGAAGAACCTGGTCCCTTACTTAGCAAGTCGTATACTTTATGTAATAGGTTGGTTCTTTGAGTTGTAATGAGTCTTTTGGTCTAATCTCAGTGAAGTATAAACTGAGTTAAGAGTTGTTTCTTTAAGTTAGGGTACTCGAAGACTTAGGAACACTTATCTTGGGAAGATTTGTGTTTTTGTAGCAATAGGAGTTGAAAGTTTTAATTCCTATTTTACAAGAAGTCTTGTAATTTGTTGATTGTTGAAGCTCAAGAGTAATAGTGAAGTTGGGGTTAAATCCTGTAGAGGTACAGGTTGTGGTTTTTTATACCTTTCTTGAGCCGGGTATTGTTAGCGTAAAAATACTGTGTTCATGTTTTACTTTTGTGAACCACATTCGCTTAATTGTTCCATAGATAGAAAACTAGTAGAGTACGATATTTAAATCAGTAGGGCACACACTCTAACAAGTAGTATCAAAGTGAGGTTGTCTTAAATAAGGTTAGCACCTAAGAAAAGGATCATTATGATGAATTCCGCACCTCCTACTGGTCACAGTGAAGGTTAGTCAACTACTCGACCTCCACTTTTTGATGGTTCTCACTTTATCTGGTGGAAGGCCAGAATGGAAATGCTCATCCAAGGTGAAGACTACAGATTATAGGATAGGATAACTGATGGTCCTACTATTCTAATAAAGTTGGTTGATGGTGAATAAGTTAAAAAAGTGAGGAGTGAATTTACTGTTGATGACTTGGTAGCATTAAAGAAAAATCCTAAGGTTAAGAATATCTTAGTCTCTGGACTAGGACCTTCTGAGTACAACAGAGTGTCAACTTGTGCCACTACTAAGCAAATTTGGGATGCATTAGTCAATGCACATGAAGGTACCTCTCAGGTAAGGAAATTTAGGATTGCTTTTTTTTCTTTACTGAGTATGAAGCATTTAAGATGAAGGAGAATGAATCTTTGCATGAGATGTTGACAAGGCTTACTATCTTAACAAATGAGTTGACTTTCTTGGGAAAAGTCATCACTAAAGAGAAACAAGTTGAAAAGGTACTGAGGGTACTACCAAAATCAAAATAGAATGTTAAAGTAACTGCAATCAGGGAGGCAAACAAGGATCTCACAGGCATGACATTGGATGAACTTGTAGGAAATTTGAGGACTTATGAAATAGAGATTAATAGAACTAATGAACAAGTAGCCCCTGAGAAAGTCTTGGCTTTGAAAACCTCAGACAGTGATGATGAAGTTGAACTTGACCAGGAAAAAGTTTCCTTCATAACCAAGAACTTCAGTAAATTCTTTAAAAATAAAAAAGGAGCAGGTAGCAAGAAACATTCCAATGACAATCTAAATGGATGCTATAAATATGAAAAAATTGATCATCAGATCAGAGATTATCCTGTTTGGGAAATAGAATGGAGGAAGTAAAAGGCTGAGAAAGAACTAAAAGAAAAGGCTAAAAGGAAGGAAGAATATGCTATGGTAGTATCTTGGAGATCTAATTCAGATGATGATGAGATTGATGAAACTGCATTCATAGCTGTAGGAGATTTTAACTTAGAGGAGGAAGATGATGCTTCTAAGGTAAGTATACTTGAACTTAAAGAAAAATTGCATTTATTTTCAAAAATAAAACTTGTTTCCTTGATGAGTGCACTAATTGATAATTTCCAAGAATTAACTTCTGATAGGGATGAGTTGTTCAACAGTCTTGCAAGTCTAAAATTTGAGCTCATTGATTTAAAAACTTGCAAGAATACAATTGAAGAGAAAAACTGCACTCTCAAGAAACAGGCTCCACAACTTGATTCCTCAAACAATGATCTTAAGTTTGAAGTCTTAAAACTAGCACTTACTGATAATGGAAAGAAGGTCATGTGTAAGGAACAAGAAAGTGCTAACCTGGAATTAGTCAAGTACAAACAAGAATGTAATGATGCAACTGATATGGAGAATAAACTAAGTCAAGAAATCTCTAAACTAAAACTTAATCTTGAAAGAGTAAATAGGTGGACAAATTCTTCAATAATTATTCATAAGTTGAGTGAAATAAATCAGTGTGAAAAGGTAGGTTTAGGTTTCCACAAGAGTCTTGATGATCCTAAAGACATGTTATATTTGTGATAACCTTAGAATTCCAACCACTGAATGTCCTGCGGCTGCTAAAAGCAGATCTAACAGCCAAAACCTAGCTAATAAATTTCCTCAGACCCAGAATAAAGAACTGTTTTTCATCAGAGAAATAGGTCACATTACATGTTGCCTGCATAGACTAGAAGAAATTTAATTCATCCATTTACTCATAGAACAGGATCCAAGCTTGTCTGGGTTCCTAAGTCTAACCATTGATTTCTTACAGGAGAAGGTGAAAGGAAGCAAAAAACATTGGTGCCTAGACAGTGCTTACTCAAGACACATGACTGGTGATAAGAAAAATTTCCTTTCACTCTCCAAAATAAATTGAGGAGGAGTTTCTTTTGGTGATGGAAAAAAGGGAATCATTACTGAAGTTGAAAAAATTGGCATTTTTGAATCAAGAGCATTGGAAGATGTCTATCTTGTAAAAGGATTGAAGCACAACCTGCTGAGCATTTCACAACTGTGTGATAAGGGTAATAAAGTTATTTTTACTTTTGTAGGAGTCAAATTCAAGAGGATGGACACCAAAGAGATTGTGGTCACTGCAAGGTGATACAAAAATGTATACAAAGCTGACATAATGGCAATTCCAGGAACAGAGTTGACCTTTCTGAGTGCCATGGAAAATTATCCCCTCCTTTGACACAGGAGACTTGGACACACAAGTCTAAAACAACTAAACATACTTTCTTCCAAAGATATGGTATTAGGATTTCCCAAGACCAAGTTTAAGGAAGAAAAGTTATGTAGTGCCTGTGTAAGAGGGAAGCTGGTAAGATCCTCTTATAAGTCAAAGAACTATATCAGCATTACCAAGTGTATTGACCTGGTCCATATGGACTTGTGTGGACCAATGAGACTTCAAAGATGAGGTGAAAAAGGTATATTTTTATGATTGTTGATGATTATTCCAGATTTACCTGGACATTGCTTCTAGCTTCTAAAGAAGATGCCTTTGATGTATTTACTATTTTCATTAAGAAAATTGAAAAGAAATTGGGCACTTCTTTAGTTTCCACAAGATCTGACCATGGTACAGAATTTGAAAATGTCAGATTTTTAGAATTCTGTTCCACAAATGGTATAGATCATAACTTTTCTACTTCAAGAACACCACAAAAAATGGAGTGGTTGAAAGGAAGAATAGAACCTTGGAAGATATGGCTAGAACAATGATGCTTGTAGTAAATCTTGCTAAAAACCTTTGGGCTGAGACAATTAGTTCTGCAGCATATGTCATAAATAGATGCATGATCAGACCTATTCTAGAGAAGACTTCCTATGAATTACTAAAAGGAAGAAAGCCAAACATTTCTCATTTTACAACCTTTGGTTGTAAATGCTTTATTCATAATAATGGAAAGGATAATCTAGGAAAATTTGATGCTAAAAGTGATGAGGTAATCTTTTTAGGTTATTCACTTAATGTTAAGGCTTATAGGGTTATAAACAACAGAACAAACTATGTTGAAGAAAGTATGGAAGTAGTGTTTTATGAATCCTGTTTTAAGACTAACCTGTAGGAAGGAAGTGACTCTGAGGAACAGGTTACACAACCTGGTTCATCGACTGGAGCTACCAAACAAGGAGGCACCTCAATAGGGGGAACTGATTCTGGAGTCACAGTGATAGGGGGAACTGAGCCACCAACTACCCCAGCTCAAAACATCTACAGTGATCCTAGTATCTCACTAGGTTTGGTCCCTAAAGTTTATAAGTATCAAGGATCACATCCTATTAAGAATGTTCTCACCTATCTCACTTCTAGGATCACCATAAGGTCTGGATTGAGAAGTATATGTGTTTTCAAGGTTTTCTTGTTAGAAATTGAGCCAAAGAAGGTAACTGAAGCACTACTTGATACTGATTGGATCATAGCCATGCAGGAAGAGTTAAATTAGTTTGAGAGAAGCAAAGTATGACACTTAGTTCCACTCCCAAGACACAGAAAAGTAATTGGAACTAACTGGGTGAACATAAATAAAGTTGATGAGCATGGAACAGTTACAAGGAACAAGGCAAGATTAGTGGTCCAAGGGTACAATCAAGAAGAAGGCATAGATTTTGATGAGACTTTTGCTCTTGTAGCTAGAATTAAAGCAATAAGATTATTTATTGCTTTTGCTGTTTATATGGAATTCCTTCTCTATCAAATGGATGTAAAAAGTGCATTCTTGAATGACATTCTCAAAGAGGAAGTGTATGTCAAACAACCGGTAGGATTTGAAAACCAAGAGTTTCCTGACCATGTATATAAACTGGACAAGGCCTTGTATGAACTAAAACAAGCTCCAAGAGCTTGGTATGAAAGATTGTCAAAGTTTCTTCTGGAGCATGGTCACACTAGAGGTAAAATTGACAACACTCATTTCTTAAAAATTAATGGAAAAGATCTATTGGTTGTGCAGGTGTATGTTGATGGCATTATTTTTGGCTTTACAAACATGAACATAACTCATGAGTTTGCTAAAATCATAAGTTGTGAGTTTCAAATGAGTATGATGGGGGAGCTGAACTTTTTCTTAGGTTTGGAAATTAAACAGACAGCATCTGGAACCATGATCCATCAGCAGAAGTATGTCAAGAAACTTCTCAAAAGATTTTCCATGAAAGAGGCAAAAGAGATCAGTACTCCAATAGCCACTGCCACAAAACTTGATTTGGATAAAACAAGTCCTGATGTGGAGCAAAAGGTACAGAGAAATGATTGGTTCATTACTGTATCTCACAACAAGAAGGCCTGATATTGTGTTCAGTGTAGGGATATATGCAAGGTTTCAAGTAAATCTCAAAGAATCACATTTAAAATTTGTGAAGAGAATCTTCAGATATCTCAAAGGAACTAGTGATCTTGGCCTATGGTATCCAAAAGGCAGTAACTTTAACTTGGTAGGATACTCTGATGTTGACTATGCAGGATACTTTATGGACAAGAAGAGCACCACAGGCATGACACACTTCCTTGGATCATGTTTAATTACCTGGTCCACTAAGAAACAAAACTCAAAAGCCTTGTCTACTGTTGAGGCTGAATATGTTACTGCAGGATC
Source organism: Capsicum annuum (assembly GCF_002878395.1). Classification (NCBI taxonomy): domain Eukaryota; kingdom Viridiplantae; phylum Streptophyta; class Magnoliopsida; order Solanales; family Solanaceae; genus Capsicum; species Capsicum annuum. The sequence goes on along the minus strand of NC_061114.1, from coordinate 177,109,593 downwards.
TTGTCATGCTCAGTTGTTATGGATTAATCAGCAATTCATGGACTTTGGTATAGATGTTAGTTGTGTTCCTATTTTCTGTGACAATACAAGTGCCATTAATCTTGCTAAGAATCCTGTTCAACATAAAAAAACTAAATATATTAATATTCGACATCATTTTCTTAGAGATAATGTTGAAAAAGGTCTTATATTAATTATGTTTTATCCTACTGAAGAACAAATAGTTGACATATTCACTAAGGCATTAAGTAGAGATTATGAAAAGAATAGGTTAGCCTTGGGGATGATTAAAATTGCATAAATCTCCCTCGATGATTGACTAGAATAAGGTGCTCTTAAGTGATTGTTGATTAATTCAGTCTTACACATTTAGTTGTCTATCGTAATTCAAATATTTTTGAGTAAATTGACTCATTCATTTGTTGATTTTACAGAGAGACTAGAACCTAGAGGCAATTTTGTCCATTTTATCATTAAAATTAAGGTATGATTACTTTTTACCTATAGTGGCATAAAGAGAAATAGGTCCCTTACATGGTCCATTGCTACTCTCTAAACCACCAAAAATCCAAATGTTTTTCTCCTTTACAAAGTTGCCACCCTTTTTCATCATAACCGAACCTCTCCATCATTACATTTCTTCATCAAATGCACTACATCCACGATTTAATTTTTTTGTTTTCACCATAAATACACTTCTTTCTCTCTTTTTCACTCACAATTTCATAACTAAGTTCAATTTACTATTTCTCTCTCTCTTAGCATGGCATCTTCATCATCTAATCTATCCTCAGATTCTACCACTACTCCCTCAACAACCATTGTTCTTCATCCTGATATTAACCTACCACCTCTCATTCCTCTCCTAATTTCGATCAAATTATCCGATTTTACAGCTTTTTAAAACATCCAAAACCCCTTTGCTCAATTTTCTTCCAAACCTTTATCTTTTTCAAAACCTTCACTACCATCTCTGCTTCCCCTTCAAATTATTAACCCTGATGATGAACCTATTGTAAATTTGATCCCAAGAATCATAAAGAAAGCCCCCGTACCCTGTTACTCATATTTCCCCTCCATTGTTGTTGAAGATCAAGATCTAGGTGAACCTACCCCTATTATTCCCACTCCTAGAACTCCTCATACTCGGGGTAAAAAACAACGGGAAGAAGCTTCCTTAGCTGAAGCTCTTGAAGCAAGCAAAAGAAACTGAGTTGATACATCTGGTCCTCCTCCTCTCCCTCGAGCATCCTCTCCCGATATTCTTCTTCGCTCAGTACATAGAAAGAAGACTATCATTGGAAAGTTTCCAAAACCCCCCTCTTCTCGTAACCCCTTATCTCAGCCTAAACCCTCTCCTACCTTAAAACCTTCCTCATCTTCAAAAACCCCTCCTAAGAAATTATCTTCTTATCTGAAGAACCAGGTCAACAAACCCGTTCCTTATGATTCTTCTAAGTTTGATTCACTTCTTGATACTAATACTGAGTTGGATCTTGATTTTGAAGTTCCTGAACCATCTGTCAATCAGGACACTTCTAATGAACACTATCTCCATTTTCAAAAGCGTAAGCTAGCTAGAGGATATGTTATTAGTAGGTTTAGAGGAAATGATATAAATTTCTTTTTAAAAAAATTAGAGGTCCAAGAGTGGTCCCACCTATTTCTTCAAGGTGAGATGCAGAGGAGGTTTGCTAATCCTGAAGTGTATGAGTTCTATACAAATGGGGTAGCTATTGGTGGGTTGTTCTCTACAACTATTTGAGGGGTAACCATGAATCTGTATGTTGCTAATATTGCTCGAATCCTGCATATTTCTTTAGGGGGTGGGGTCACTATGTCAAGAGCACTTTGTCACCTCTTGACAATCTTGCTTCTGCTCTTTCCATAAATCAAAAATTTTCTGGCAACCCTCACCTGGTAAATCATCGAAGGGTTCTTAAAAAATAGATGTCTCCTCTTCATCAACTCTATTTTGATGTTATTCATAATATACTAATTCCTAGGAAAGAACGAAGGATTGTATCTATCTTTCTTGAACTTACTCTTATGGAGTTGCTAGACACTAAGGTAAAGATTGATCTACCTCGACTTATTCTAAAGCATATGCACAGGGTTCTCCTCAAGGAAGTGAATAGATATGCTTTTCCTTACAAATTCTGGCTCACCTCTATGTTTGAGGAGTTTGGAGTGTCCATTTAAGTATGGTATTCATAGACAACTAAAGATATTATAAGGAGTGTGGACCATATGATATTACCTATTTCCATGAGGAATTCTGATAACCCTATGCAAAGGTTAAGGAATGCACTTGCAGTAAAGATTGCTGAGCTAGAGGTTTCTCAGGCTACACTAAAAGCTGCCCAAGATGCCCATGATGATGAGAGAGGGATCTACTTGCTCAAATTGGAACCCTACCAGTTTTTTTAAAATGTGAACGATTTGAGAATACTAATACTGTTAGGAAATTTACCCCCCCCCCCTATCCTCTCTTATTCATCTACTTAGCCCCTATCTTAGTGCCCTAGAACTGTCTTTTTTTTGTTTTCTTCCCTAGTTACTTGTTATCTCTTATGCTGTTTTTGGTAATTTTAATTGTATCTTGATGCTAAATGAAATGAACTTATTTGCTTAAAGGTGTTCTACTCCTATTTTTTCATAATGCATTAATGTTCTTTTACTCTGGGTTTTGATTGTCTTAGTGATAGCTCCAGTGGCCATGAATTACTGAACACTTTTCACTTTTTGGGCTCTGCTTTTTGATTATGTCAAAAGGGGGAAGGATATATTATGCAATGCTTATAACTCAATTGACTAACCTATTTCATTTTGTGTTCTTTTGTCTAATCCCTTATTGAGAATGTCAGGATTTTGTGATGAATGTTGTGTTTGTCATCATTAAAAAGGGGAAATTTGATAGGATACTGATGTTTTGATAATGAAAATATGAATGAAACATGTTGTGCAAGATGGTCCACACAAGTGTAGAAAGAATAGTCGTAGACAAGACTACTAATAAGATAAACATACGTAAAGTCAGGAGTGGATAATCAAAGAGATTTAGATGTGCTCTCAACACTTATCACATGAAGCAAAAAGGATAAAAAGAAGAAGATAAATCCAATAGTGATAGTTTGAGTTGATCAACGAGTCCAGCTAGACTAGGGGATAAAATAGAAGAGTCCTATTCAGTCAAGGTGATAGACGGTTATAACAAGGAGTGAAATTACCTGGTAAAGTCCTACTGAATATAGAAGAATACATCATATAAAGGACTCAATCAGAAGTTGGCTTAAATAAAAGAAACAACGTTCAAGAGTTTCACTCATGCACTAACAAGAAAATCATCAATCAACAAATCAATTCTCTTACTGGAAGAAGAACCTGGTCCCTTGCTTTTCTAGTCGTAGACTTTATGTAATAGGTTGGTTCTTTGAGTTGTACTGAGTCTTTTGTTCTAGTTTTAGTGAAGTATAAACTGAGTTAGGAGTTGTGTCTTCAAGTTAGGGTACTCTAAGACTTGGGAACACTTATCGTGGGAAGATTTGTATTTTTGTAGTAATAGGAATTAGAAGTTTTAATTTCTAGTTTACAAGAAGTCTTGTAATTTTTTGATTGTTGATGCTCAAGAGTAATAGTGAAGTTGGGCTTAAATCCTGTAAAGGTACAGGTCACGATTTCTTACACCTTTCTTGAGTCGGGTGTTTTCCACATAAAAATACTGTGTTCATCTTTTACTTCTTTGAACCATATTCTCTTACTTGTTCAACAGATAGGCAACTAGTAGAGTATAATATTAAAATCAGTAGGGCACACACTCTAAAAAGGAGTTAAATACAAAATTGAAAATTCGAGTTATTAAAATATTATCTAATTAGGACAACATGTAGTACCTTATTGAGAATAATGTATAAGCTAAACAAATATTACTAATAGTTATATCACTTGCCTGTTATATATATAATTAATTTATAGCGTAGCAGGGGAGAGGGGAAAAGACATACTTTTTTTCATAGTACAACCTAGTACTTAGTTACCCCAAAAAAGAAGAGAGAGAGAATCAAATTATGAAGAAAAATTACCTTTGCCTTCTCTTCATTATAGTGATGCACAAAAGTAGTTCAATCAACAATAGAATCAACATTTTTGGGAGTTTTCGCAAGTAACTCTTCTTTACTTTTGTTGGGGTAAAAGTTGTCACATTGTAACTTATATTTATAAGCCTTCCACTTATCGTGTAAATATTATGTCACCCATTTAACTCCAATGTCATAATAAAACTCAAAATTCTCCTTAAAATATGTTTGTATTCGTAAATTAATATATATATTAAAAAAATAAACTAATTGAATGACAATAAAGTTAGCTAGTTACCTCAATAAGTTGCCACTGTATTTGTTATTTATTATATGGCAACCCCATCTCACAACTGATATGGGATAAAAATAAGTACTTTTGAGAAACTCTATCAAGAAATCTAACTAGCAAGTTTGAAACATTATCACTTCTTTGTCCATCTCCGTTGAGTTCCTCCATAACTTTTTTTTTTCTAAACTTCAAACTCGGTCTACTTGTATCTTTTGAGTTGTAATAAAGAATAGCAAGCAATTAACTTTAATCAAAAGTAATAAAAACAAAAAAAAATAATAAAGAATAAAATGAAATTACTTATAACCTTTAATTTGGACAAGTAACGATTCTTCTTTCACTTGTGAGCTAGTTTCATTAGAGCTTGAAGAAGAAATAAAATTGCTACTACCGGAAGTAGGAGTTGTTATATTCTCATTAACAACTTGATCACCTAGTTGATTCAAATCTTGGGAAGTGATGTTATTGTTGTCTGCTTGTCGTCCTTGTAGGCTTACTAATAATGATTGTGTTGACTTCTTACATTTTTTCTTCATATTCTCCTAGAATGGGATTCTTCCTGCAGGGATTAATTAAATTAAATTAAATACAAAATAGAGAAGTTATTTTAAGTCACTGGAAATGGGAAGAAAGCAACACTATAACCACAATATACACCACTAATGGGGAAAAAGATGTATGTCTTGACTTTTCTTCTTTGAGACAATAATTTTTTTATTTATACTATTTGAACCAACATAAGAATCCAATAATGAAGGAGGTAAGAGATAATACATGATGGAATTTCCACTTCAGAGGTATATTAAAGTATAAGAAGGTTGCCAGGCTACTGGAGTTTCTCAAAACTCTCGAATTATTCAAACAATTCAACATCAATGAGAATGTAGATTTTGATTAGCAGAGGCAGATTCGCAGTTGATTTAGCTTACAAGATACTTAAATAAGTCTAACTCTTATATTAAGTCTTGACTTTGAAAGCACATTTGGAGTACTACGATATCATACAAGGTGAATTGTTTTGTTTGGTTGATAGTCAAGCAGGCTTTCTTAGCAAAGTTCAAGTTATTGAGAAGGGAAATGCAACTTAGATCTACGTATCTTTTTTAAGGTGAGACTACAAAAATGAATAATCATGTATTTATGCATTGCATTGTGACTAGTCAAACTATGAAATATTTTTCTTGCTATGATTGGGTTGAACTGGTTGATTCCCCAATCTACTTTAGACATGCTCTACAATTAGAACAAATGGGAACGTAGTATAGACCAAAAAAGAAGATAGAGTATGATCCGAGGATGTATTTGGTGGATTTAGAGGGAAAGAAATCTAAGATGCTTTGAGGGAAAAAGCATCCCAATCCAGAAAATAAATGAAATATTTTTCTTGCTATGATTGGGTTGAACTGGTTGATTCCCCAATCTACTTTAGACATGCTCTACAATTAGAACAAATGGGAAAGTAGTATAGACCAAAAAAGAAGATAGAGTATGATCCGAGGATGTATTTGGTGGATTTAGAGGGAAAGAAATCTAAGATGCTTTGAGGGAAAAAGCATCCCAATCCAGAAAATAAAGCTAAATTGTATTTTACCTTTTCACTTTTGGTGTAAACAAGAGTGCATATAGAATACGAAGACTTTAATGCATCTGTTAGAATCTCTCTAGAACTTTTTGCTTAGATTAGGTTGTTCTTTATACATGTAATTATTTCCTAACAACTTTTTTTGGTTAGTACAATATGTTATCTTATCAAAGATAAAATATACCTCACTGAAAAGAGGGAGAAAAGAATACTGCATCATAATAAGTCACTGGAAAGAGGAGAAAATAGCATTGTAATCACAGTAAGTGTCTAAAAAGTGAAAGAAAACAATACTGCAATCACTATGTCACTAAAAATAAGGAAAAATCAACAATCATAATTAATTGAAATAGAATTGTAAGAAATAAATAATGTAACCATAATTAATTGCAAGAGTATTGTAAACAACACTACTAGAACAATGAGACATCCCATAGAAAGGTGTAAACAAAAATTAACAAAACATGCATCTTCATTGTAACTCTTTAATTTTATGACAGGGGAATTAAACTAGTCTAACATTCCTCCATCATCCCAATCCCTTTCATCATCATCATCATCTCCATCACTATCACTTTGATAATCATCATGAGTGGGTTCATCTTGATCTTGTCCATTGGAATTATCTCGCACTAATGATAAGTCTTCAATATTTTTCAAATGTTACTACGAAAAGGTATCTCCTCCATTGATGGCTCCTTTAAATTCATAAAATTCATATCTCCCATATCATATATGTTTCTCGACTTCATATGACAAACAAAACACCAATTTTCAACAAACGAATCATCAACATAGTACACCATTCTAGCATCAGTTACAAGTATAAATGGTTCATTTATTTCTTTGTCACGATCCAAAAATCCATGGATCGTAATGACACTTGTCACGTTGAATTAGTCATAAGGCAAGGCTCTTATACTAATTTGTCATAACCCAGAAATCCATGAACCTTGACAAGTAAGCCCATCACACAAACTGATACAAAAGATAAATTAACATTCAAAAGACAAGGTGGGGCTCCTAGGACAAAGCCAAACCATAATCAATATAATGAAAGCATAAAGAAGCATAACAATAATGTCATAAATCCCTATAACTAGTGTCATAGTGTAAGAACTACTAGTACAACTCAAGAAAATGCAACATATAGGAATAACTCTATCTCTAAATAGTAATAAAGACATAGTCTAATGAGAAGAGGTAGTAGTAGACTTCGAATGCATAAAATACATTGATACCTCATAAAGCTCCAAATATTGCCCGAATCAACGAACGTGGGGTATACCTGAATCAGGTTTTGCACCGAAAGGGTACAATAAAAGTAAGTACAGACCACTTGTATTCAGTAGGTATCATGGGTCGACTGAGAAAAGTAGATAATAAAGCATACAAAATACACACTAAGGGCACATCACTTGTAATCAGAAAAAGTCCTACAATGGTAGCCTACACCGCTTGCACTAACAGATCTATAATACTCACATATATTGTAACAAACACTAGAAACGGCCACAAGTATACATTATACCACATACAAGTAAAGCACAAAAGGACAACATATACAAGAACATTAAGTACAATTAAAGGTAGATATAACAAATGGATAGGTAACAAGTCAAAACAAAAATATAATCACATCACAAACATAATAAAGTAAATACAATGAAAATGATGAGGATGATGATAATGATGATGATATAATGCATGAAGTTATCATACAACCTTCGAGACCCATGAGGTGTCGTCACTCGTATACAATCCACTTGTAATACCTAAAAATCCAGACTAGTAATAAAACGATGCAAGGTGGTCATGTCAACGTCCTTAATCTTATGCAAATCTTTCTCTTTTAAACAAAACATATTTATATCAAGAAATTCTCTCTCATTAATCTCTAAATCATGCTCAAACTACTATGGTATTGAGTAAAATATTTTCAAGCCAAAAATCATGCATTTTAAATCATTCTCAACTGTTTCATAAACTCTAAATCACCAAAGAGAGGAATTTCAATGATAATGCTCTCAATCAAATTTTCAATATCATACATATACATATAGATGTAAATCAATTTAGGGGGAAAGGCCTAAAGACCAAATCATAATACAACTAATGATTCATCAAGCATAATAAGGTTATGTATTCCAAAACCCTTTTCTAAATTCATTCTTGATATATCTTTAAATCATACTTGAATATTTCAACACGCCCATGTAGTTTTAGGATAAACCCTACGTACCTTATATTAATTAGTTTAAAGAGAAGAACTCGAATCTCGATTCATTCCTTAGAAATCTTGAACTTAAGGCTTGATTTTCTAGAATTTTTTGTTCTTGGAGAAAACCCCAGTTTGATCTTATTTTGAGAGTGAAGAGGAAGTTTTTGATGTTTTAAAACTGATAGTGATTGATTAATAATGCTTAAGAGGATGATTTAATTCATGTGAAAGCTTTTTGGAGTGGGGGAAAGACCAAAATACCCCTAAGGAACCTAAAAAAATCGCATAATTGCTTTAGTTGATGGGCCATTACTCAGGTGATAAGTCGTCACCTAGGTTGTCACTTTTGGGCTCGTTTTCATCATTCATTGCCTTAGGCTAACGACCAGGTCTGATGGGCCGTCACACATCTGATAGGTCATCAGCCTTGCTGTCACATTTTGGCAGACAGATACTTTGAAGTAAAATAAGCATAAATTTCTACTACGATATCGAATTAAAGAAAAACCAATGGCGTTGGAAAGATAATTCGAAGAGCTTTCATTTGAGATATAGTAGGCCTCCTAATTCGTTATATACAAAGAGTTATTTCTGGTTAAATTTGACCCAAGTTTCGACGCTCACTCAAACTTGAACGATAGGAAAGCTTTCAACTCGTCCTTGGGTTTAGGGATCTTTATGATCTCAATTCATGCTCAAATAGGTTCCATACTACATAATTGTTTAACATGCCAAATTTGCAAAGGATTTATGGATTTTGGATCATCTACGCATAGTTTTTGTTCTAGCCCGAAATGTGGGGTGTTACATTATCCCCCCTTGGGATCATTCGTCCCCGAATGATGACACGGAACACAGTCAAGCACAATCTCAAGAATACTAAGGCATAGGAAAAAATAAGACAAAGATTGTACCTTCTATTTCGTCATTCACCGGATTAAACAAGTTTGGGTATCTAGTTCGCATATCATCCTCGAATTCCCAAGTAGCTTCTTCAATTTTCTGGTTTCTCCACAACACTTTAACTGAGGCTATCTCTTTGCTCCTCAATTTTCTAACTTGGCGATCCAAGATTACCATGGTGTCTTCTTCATAGGATAAGGAGTCATACACTTTGATCTCTTCTATGGGTAACACTAGAGAATGGTCTCCAATATACTTCTTCAGCATGGATATGTGAAATACCAGATGAATAGAACCCAAACTTGCAGGCAACTCTAACTTAAATGCAAATCCACCTATCCTTATCAAAATTTGATATGGTCCTATATAGCGAGGAATCAGCTTACCTTTCTTCCCAAAATACATGACTCCCTTCATGGGAGAAATTTTGAGAAACATCCAATCACCAACCTCAAACTCTAAATATCTTCTCCTAATATCGGCATAGGACTTCTGACGACTCTGAGCTGTCTTGAGTTTTTCTCTAATGATTTTCACATCCTTCATCGCCTGATGAAAAAGATCAGGCCCAAACAACCGTGTCTCACCAACTTTGTACCACCCTATAGGTGACCTACATCTTCTTCCATACAATGCTTCAAAAGGGGCCATCTTAATACTGGCATTGTAGCTATTATTATATGCAAACTCTATTAATGAAAAGTGCTCTACCCAACTACCCTTGAATTTAATTACACAGGCTCTCAATATATCCTCAAGGGTCTAAATGGTGCAGTCAGCTTACCCATTCATTTGAGGGTGAAACATAGTACTTAGGTTCACTTGGGTACCTAAACCTCTTTGAAAAAACCTCAAAAACTGTGAAGAAAATTGTGTACCTTGATCAGATATGATGGATACCGGTGGTCTATGCAAACAGGCTATTTTCTCAATGTACAGCTTGGCATAATTATCTCCTGAATAGTTGGTATTAACCGGCAAAAATGAGCAGACTTAGTCAATCGGTCCATAATTACCCAAATGGAATCATACTGGTTTCAGGACCTCGGAAGTCCCTTAATGAAATCCATATTGATCATCTCTCACTTCCACAAGGGCAAGGCTATTTCTTGGGAAGTACCACCGGGCCTTATATGCTTCACTTTAACTTGTTGGTAATTCAAACACTTGGAAACAAAGTTATCCATATCACATTTCATATTATTCCACTAGTACATAGCTTTTAAATCATGATACATCTTCGTAGAGCCTGGATGAATAACATACCTCAAAGTGTAAGCTTCGTCAAGTATTTTTCTCTACAAACCATCTACATCTGGTACGCATAATATCCCCTGATATCTCAGAATACTATCACCACCAATTTCAAACGACATCAACTTTTGCTGACCCATATCATTCTTAATTTGCATCAAGATGGGATCTTCAGCCTGCTTTTTTTAACTTCTGCAAGGGATGATTTAGCTATCTCATGAACAACCACCCCTCTATCTTCAGAATCTAGGAGTCGCACTCTAAGATTTGCAAGTCGATGAATATCCTTCACTATATCTCTTTTCCCTTCTCCAACTAAGAAAGGATTCCCATTAACAACCTACTAAGGGCATCGACTACCACATTCGCCTTGCCCGAATGATAGTACAGGCTCATGTCATAATCCTTTAGCAATTCCATCCAACGCCTTTGCCTGAGGTTCAATTCTTTCAGCAAGAAAACATACTATAAACTCTTATAGTCACTGAAAATATCAACATGCACCCCATAAAGATAAAGTCTCCAGATTCTAAGCGCAAACACCTCAGCTTCTAACTCCAAGTCATGAGTGGGGTAATTCCGCTCATGCACCTTCAACTGCCTAGATGCATAAGTCACCACCTTACCTTGCTGCATAAGTACATACCCAAGTCCCATACAGGACGCATCACAATACACAACAAACCCCTCTGTACCTTTTAGAAGAGTCAGAGTAGATGTAGTAGTTAATTTGTCTTTCCACTTCTCAAAACTATTCTCACAGGAGTCAGACCACACAAACTTCACCCTTTTCTGAGTCAACTTAGTAAGTGGAGCAGCTATGGAAGAAAAGCTCTCTACAAATCTTCTGTAATACCCTGCCAAACCTAAGAAGCTCCGAATGTTAGTTGGAGTCATGGGTCTGGGCCATTTTCTCACTACCTCAACTTTTTAGAGATTTACCTTAATCCCATCACTAGACACAAAAAGCCCCAAGAATGCAATAGCACTTAGCCAGAATTCACATTTGAAGAATTTTGCATAAAGCGTATGATTTCTGAGAGTCTAAAGGGTAATTCAGAGGTGATTGGTATGGTCCTCCTTACTCTTAGAATAAACCAAGATGTAAACAATGAATACTATGACAAACGGATCCAGAAACTAATGAAAAATCTTATTCATTAGATCCATGAAGGTTGCAGGGGCGTAAGTCAACTCGAAGGACATGACTAAGAATTCATAATGACAGTATCTAGTTTGAAAAGCTATTTTGGGAATATCTGACTCCCTAATCTTCAACTGATGGTATCCTAAACAAAGGTCTATTTTTGAAAAACATTTAGTACCCTGAAGTTGGTCAAACAGATAGTCTATTCTACAGAGAGGGTATATATTTTTAATGGTGAACTTATTTAGCTAGCGGTAATCTATGCACATACACAGGGAACCATCTTTCTTTCGCATAAAAAGTACAGGCGCACCTCAGGGAGAAACACTAGGATGGATAAAACCTTTATCGAGAAGACCTGCTAGCTTTTCTTTCAACTCTTTCAGTTCTGCAGGAGCCATTCTATATGGAGGAATAGAGATGGGATGGGTATCTGGCAATAAATCAATGCTAAAATCTATCTCCCTATCAGGTGGTATTCCTAGGAAATCATCTGGAAAGACTTCTAGAAACTCATTTATCACAGAGACAGAATAAAGAGATGGACTCTCAACATTAGAATATTTTACTCGAATCAGATGATATAAACAACCTCTGGAAAAGAGCTTACGAACTCTAATATAGGATATAAAGTTCCCTCCAGGTGCTAAAGAATGACCCTCCCACTCTATAACTAGTTCATTTAGGAAAGAGAAAGTGACTCTTCGGGTCCTACAATCTAGCATGGCATAGCATGAATGGAGCCAATCCATCCCTAAGATGGCATCAAAGTCAACCATCTCCAGCTCTATGAGGTCGGCCATAGTATCCCAACTGTAAACAGACACAACACAATTCCTATACACCCTCCTAGCCACAACAGAATCTCTCATCAAGGTGGAAATAGAAAAAGGCTCAGTAATCACATCAGGCTAAAACCCAAAATCAACAGTCATATAAGGGGTGATATATGATAAGGTAGACCCGGGATCAAGCAGTACATATACATTACGAGAAAAGATTTAAAATGTACTGGTAACTACATTAGGTGAGGCCTCCACCTCCTGGCATTTAGTCAAAGCATACAATCGATTGTATCTATTTTCGACGGCTGAAGGGCTACCCTTTTAAGGCAGTGGTGGTGTAGAACAATTAGCCTATGACTTGGCTCCTCAAACATTACCTCTTGTTTCCAGAGAGTCTCTCTGGATATGGCTTGGCTGGTCGCACGAATAACACACCATAGCGCCAAACTGACATCCCCCAAGATAATTCCTCCCACATCTTCCACAGTGAGGGATGACCGAGAGGTCTGAGCAACACTTACCTGAAACTGCACACCCTACATTCTCGACCCCTGACTAGACTGAAAATTCTTAGTGCACTATTTGGATGGGGGTTTGGACACTGGAGAAATAGCTGCAGACTGTGCATTACCTTAATTACTACTCTGCTCTTGACTGTGACTCTGGTCGGCTGTTTTGGCCCTCTTTGCCTGCCTGTCCTTCTCCCTAGATTCAGCGATTTTCTTTTTCTTCTCCTCAACTTATTGCATATGGACTGATAGTCTAGCGAAATCCATGTCCCTGTTCAGCATTGCTCCCTGACATTCAAGCACCAAATTGTCTGAAAGTCCAGATATGAATGTTCTTATTTGGGCCCTCATATTAACAGTCATCTCAAAAGCATAACGGGCCAGTTGGTTGAACTTCAGAGTGTACTCCTAGACACTCATATTTCCTTGCTTCAGGTTCATAAATTCTTTAGCTTTGGCTTCCCTCAACTCTAGAGAAAAGAATCGATCAAGAAAGGCCTCCACAAACTTGCCCCAAACTGTGGGCTCAGCACTCTCACCCTTCGCATCCTCCAACTCATTATACCATTGGTTAGCTACATCCTTAAGCTGGTATGCTACCAATTCAAACCCTTCCACCTAGTCTACATACATTACCCTGAAAATCTTCTCCATTTCATCCATAAACTCCTGTGAATCCTTTTCTACCTTAGTGCCAAAAAATTTGGTGGGTTCATTCTCATAAACTGACCCACCCTAGTAGCCTCAAAAGTAACAGCTACAGATCCAGTATCCTCTAACCTCTGAGTCTATGTGTCTACCAGCTGTGCAAGTATGTGAATAGACTATCTGAATTCTGCATTAGATAGGTTCCTTCGAGAAGACTAAGGACTATTAACATTTGTTCTTGGAGCTCGAGGAGGACTAGTTGGGATAGGAGGTACTCCTGGAGTGGAAACAGGTTCTAAGGTATGTGCTCTATTACAGGTTCGTATCCCATGGGTGAGGTAGACTTCATCATCCTGAGTATTTTGATTATTGGAGCGATGGGGAGGCATGGTTATTTTTTCTAAAATATGAGAGATCACCTGATTAGGGGACTGATTAGACTCCAAAGTACGAACTAAATCACTAAAGAGGAAACATTCCTAAATGCCTAGTAGCCTCTTACTTATAAGTATGATGCGCTACACACCGATAAACAAGACTCTACCCGATGCAATTTCGTAGAAACCCTAGTACCATGAACCATGCTATGATACCAAGTTTGTCATGACCCAATCCAAGGCCCTGGCCGTGATGAGTAATCCAAACCATGAAGGCCCGGATGCTCATCTAACTTGTAATCACATACCCTATTCATATACAGAAAAGAAATGCAGAAATAATGCTGAATAAGGGATCATGGTCATGCTCTGAAAATAACATAATATCAAAGACTACAGTTCAACAACATTTAAAATAATATCTGACTCCATCTGCGAAATCTCTACTACACATGAAGCAAAGATATCTGAAAACTAGGACAAGGCCCCCAGTAGACCAAAACCATAAATAAATGTCAAAAAATAAACAAGCCTTCTGAAACATAGAAGGCTCACTAACTGAACTCTGCACTTTTATCTGGAGAAATCTACTGCTTATCAGGACCCCTAGATTGAGCATCAAAACCTGAGAGGTAGGGGAGGGGATTCAATACAGATATACTGGTACGTAGAGAAATCCAAAATAATCAGTTGTATTCAACATATATGAGAGCAGTTTAAAATAGTTCATAAACATATCATATGGTAAGAAATCACATGGGCAATTTTAAAAGATTGTGAAATCATCTGAACTTTGTGATACTCTTTATATTACTTCTGCGCTAGGTGGTATACCCTACAATAAAGTAATTCCATAGGCTATATGGAATTTGCCATTAACTCGGTAGCCAATCCCCCAACCCAAGTGTGCCGCAAGGGTCAGAGTCTTTGTCTCTACTTTGCCATACAGCCGTCACCAGCATACAATAATAATCTACCCATATCGATAAATATGGTTTCAGGATAAGAGTTACTTAAACTCATGCCTTCTTCGGGTAACCACCTAACTCTCTTTATGACCATTTTTAATTCTTTAAGCATGCATTCTCTGAAAACATACTCTGAAATCTTTAACTCTGTCATGGCATACACATATATGGTATCGTCATACCATTGACTTGAAAGTCATATCTCTGAGCCACTAATAGTATATTATATTCTCTATTTTCAAAAAATATGTTTAGGAACACCGTATCAATAAATCATTTCAAGAACTCTTTCTTTAAATACTCAAGTACACATGTATGCAAATCTCTTTGTCAATATTTCAGTGATGCAAGGTGGTCCTATCAACGTCCTTAATCTTATACAAATCTTTCTCTTTGAAATAAAAAATATTTATATCAAGAAAATCCCTCTCACCAATCTCTAAATCATGCTCAGAATACTATGGTATTGAGTAAAATATTTTCAAGCCAAAAATCATGCATTTCAAATCATTCTCAACCGTTTAATAAACTCTAAATCTCCAAAGAGAAGGATTTCAATGATAATGCTCTCAATCAAATTTTCAACATCATACATATACATATAGATGTAAATCAATTTAGGGGGAAAGGCCTAAAGAACAAATCACAATACAATTAAGCATTTATCAAGCATAATAAAGTCATGTATTCCAAAACCCTTTTCTAAATTCATTCTTGATAGATCATTAAATAATACTTGAATATTTCAACAAGCCCATGTAGTTTTAGGATAAACCCCACGTACCTTATATTAATTAGTTTAAAGAGAAAAACTCGAATCTCAATTCATTCCTTGGAAATCTTGAACTTAAGGCTTGATTTTCTTGAATTTGTTGTTCTTGGATAAAACCCAAGTTTGATCTTATTTTGAGAGTAAAGAGGAAGTTTTTGATGTTGTAGAACTGATAGTGATTGATTAATAACTCTTCAGGGGGTGATTTAATTCATGTGAAAGGTTTTTGGAGTGAGGGAAAGACCAAAATACCCCTAAGGAACCTAAAAAAAATTGTATAATTGCATCAGTTGACGACCAGGGTTGATGGGCCATTACTCAGGTGATAAGTCGTCACCCAGGTCACCACTTTTGGGCTCATTTTCACCATTCACTGCCTTAGGCTGACGAACAGATCTGATGGGCCGTCACACAGCTGATAGGTTATCAACCTCATTGTCACATTTTGCCAGACCGATTCTTCAAAGTAAAATAAGCATAACTTTCTACTACAATATCGGATTAAAGAAAAACCAATAGCATTGGAAAGATAATTCGAAGAGATTTCATTTGATATGTAGTAGGCCTACTAATTCGTTATATACAAAGATTTATTGCTTGTTGAATTTGACCCAAGTTTTGACGCTCACTCAAACTCGAACGATAGGAAAGTTTTCAACTAGTCCTCGGGTTGAGGGACCTCTATGATCTCAATTCATGCTCAAATAGGTTCCATACCACATAATTATTTAACATGCCAAATTTGGATAGGATTTATGGATTTTGGATCATCTACACATAGAAACTCACGGTTTTTGTTCTAGCTCTAAATACGGGGTGTTATATGTCTGTCTGCCGAGGTGGATCCTACCGTCAAGCCAGTGATGGCCTATCAAGCCAAGTAGTCAACCTCAGGTAGAGAGGTTATGTTATGGCCATATAATAATGGTTGGAGTAATGTTCAGTCACCAGAGTGATAGTCCATCACCCAGACCATCAGCTTTCAATGACGTAAAGACATTTAAATGAGATTTTTTGGTCTTTATCACCCTTTTAACCCCTATTTCAATCAAATTAAACAACATAAACTCCTCATTCACTCTCAACATCAAAATTTGGGTTTCTTTTAAGAAAATATCCTCAGAACAAGATTCAAGCCCTTCTTCAAGAGAACCCTAACCTCCTCTCAGGAACACCAAAACTCCATTACATCCCTTTCAAGAAAATCAAGAATCTAAGTTTTCGAATTCAAAAACTTCAAGAAAAATCCTTTAATAACATATTTAAGGGTTCAAAGTCAAGTTTTTACATTAAATTTATCCTAATAAGGTATGTGGGGTTATGAACAAGGGCTTCCTTTCACCCTTGTTCCCAAATTGCATAGTTTTAAGATTTTATTCACTTATTTTGAATTAGGGTTCATACCCAATCATGTATATTCTTGTAGCATGTGATTTTCATGAGATTTAAAGCTTGAGTATATCAAGAAGTTCTTATGTTTATGTTTTAATTACATGATTATGTTATGAATGAGATTTTGCTATCTTGACTTGTTATTTGTGAAGTATTTCAAGATTGTTGTTGAGTATGAAGTATTATTTTGAATTGACATGAACTTAAATATGAATTTTGAGCCTTAAGTTTTAGTATTAAGATTTTCAAGAATATTGTATTCTTAAGTTTCTTTGATGAGTTATCAAGATTTTAATCAAGAATTGATCATTTGATCCTAAGCTAAGATGAGGAATCCACAAAATTCATACAGTTTATGATTTAAAGCAATAAAAAGCATAACTGGTTTTCATTATAAAACCTTATGCTATTTTAAGGTGGATTTCCTAAAGAGAGAACATATAAGTAATATGAGAGTAGTATTTAGCCCCGATTTGGGTATGATTCCAAGGTCTCATGCCCAAAACTATGTGCCACTACAGGATTAAGTCCCAATATGGGTTTAACATAGTGATGACTTTAGCTTAGGTTCTATTTCAATGGCAAGGGTAGGACAACCCTACCAATATGGGTGTGAGATGTTAGACTCTATGATAGCTCACATGGCTTATGTCGATTACAAGAACCTCCCAATAGAAAGAGTAAAAGTACAGCTTTTAGAACTAAGTGTTATGGCTCATAAGATTTATATAGAATACTTTATTATTTATGACTTATGCTTTCATTTTTTAATTATTCAAGCTCAAGGTGAGTCATTTACATTTGGCATGCATTATTTAAAAGTTTGTATGATTATTGAGTTACTGTTTTGCTTATGCATACACCCCCACATACTTAGTGCATTCTAAAAGTACTGATCAATGTATATATATCTATGTGCTACATTGTCTTATAATGTAGGTCCTGGGGCTCAGTTCCAGTAGCGTGGTTGACTTCGAGCATCTCCACTTACATCCTAACTTTGGTAAGTCATCATAGTTTAAGGACCCATCCTTATTTGCCTTTGTAATTGATACATTATTTTAGTCATTTGGTTTCAGTTTAGTATGATCAGTTGGAGCGTGTCTCAGTAGCTCTCTAGTTAAAAGTAAAGTCTTGTTTGACTATGTTCCATTTTGGATTCAAAGTGTTGGTTTTAAGATTTTGAGTTTGATACTTTCAGTTATTGCATTGATTCAGTATTTCAAGATTTCATATGTTAGTTTTATCTTTATTTTGGGTTCTAAAGTTGTTAGAAGGCTTAAGGGTTAGATTGGGGATACTTATAGTCTTGAGCACCGTGTGATACCTAGGATATATTCTCGGGGCATTACAAACTTGGTATTAGAGCCTAAGACTTAAAGAATCCTAGGGAGCCAGACAAGCCAAGTTATGTAGAGTCTTGATCATGGGTGTGAAGCGCTCTATATTTATGAGCAAGAGGTACGAAATAATTTAGGAAATCATTCTTTTTATTTCATGATCTATCATGCTTACAGTTGTATTTATCTTCTTTAATTCATTCTTTTATGTGATAGACTATGCCTCCTCGTCGAGCCAATTCACACAGAAATAGTGACCAACTACCAGTACAAGCCAACCCTCTGAATGAGAGTGTGTCTCATGCTGAATTTAGGGTCGCCTTTCAGGCGTTGGCCCAAGCTATGACTGCTAATATTCAGGGAAACTATCAAACTATAGTCCCACTTCAATAGAATGGTAATCTAGCTGCAGCCAGAATTTGTGACTTCATGAGAATAAATCCATCCAAGTTCTTTAGGTTCAAATTTGGTGTGGACTCATTACTCTACATTGATGAGGTGAGAAAGATAATGCAAGTTAAGCATGTTACTGAGAAGGAGAGTGTAGAATTAATATTTTATAGGTTGAAGGATATTGCTTATGATTGGGTGGTTATGTGGAATGATGGTAAAGGTAAGAATACAGCTCTTCTGAGTTAGTAGGTGTTTCAGGATGTATTTCTAGATAGGTTCTTTTTGCGTGAAATGAGAGAAGCTAAGATTGAGGAATTCATAAACTTGAGGCAAAGCTCGATGACAGTGAAGAAGTACTATCTTAAGTTCAGCCAATTATTTAAGTATGCTCCCGAGTTGATAGTTGGCCTTAGATCTAGTATGAGTAAGTTTATTATTGGAGTGTCTAGTTTGGTAGTCAAGGAGTGTAGGATTGTCATGCTTATTGGAGATATGGATCCTGCTAGGCTGATGACTCATGCTTAACAGATTAAGGTAGAGAAGTTAAAAGAGAGAGAGAGAGAGAGAGAGAGAGAGAGAAAGGAAATCAGAAAACTAGGATTGAACAGTTTGAGTATGGTCAACCAAGGTCTGGAGGGGGAAATTATTTATAGTTTTAGGGTCATTAACCTATGACAGCGCCATCTTCAGCCAATTCCCCTGCACCCAGAACCTAGTAAGAGCAGTGGCAGGACTTCTGTTTCTAGGTCCCAGAGTAGTATGGGTGGAAGACCCAATTACCCACCTTGTATGAAGTGTGGCAGAAATTACTCTAGTGAGTTTTTGGTGGGAAAAAGAGGTTGCTATGGATGTGGCAAGTTAGGTCCAGAATCAAAGCGTGTCTACATGCTAAGCAAGGAAGCAGGGATGTTCATCTCCAAAGTCAAGCTACTAGCGCACCAGATTTTCTAGGTCGCTTGGGTCCTCCTTAAGGCGTATTATCCAGTACCAGTGGCGGTCAGTGCCAGAATTGGTTCTATGCTTTACTATCCTACTAGGAGTAGGAGAGTTTAGCAGATGTTGTTACTGGTATGCTTTATGTCTTCCATTTTGATGTTTATGTATTTTTAGACCCCAAATCATATCTTTATTATATAACTCATTTGATTGCGGCAAATTTTGAGATAGGTCTTGAAAAGCTCTCTAAGCCCTTTTTAGTTTCCACCCTAGTAGGTGAGTTAGTTGTTGCCAGATGAGTCTATAAGAAGTGCCGTATCACTATCATGCATAAGATCATTCTAGGAGAATTAATAAAGTTAGAAATGGTAGATTTAGATGTTATTATAGACATAGATTGGCTTCATTCATGCTATGCATCAATAGATTGTCGCACCCGTGTGGTGAAGTTTTAGTTTTTTGACGAGGCAGGTTTTGAGTGGGAAGGTAGTTTTGAATCTCCCAAGAGTCATTTCATATCTTATATTAAGGCCAGAAAGTTGATATCCAAAGGGTGCATTTATTATTTATTCCAAGTCAAAGACACTAATTCCGAAGCTCCAACAGTTCATTTAGTCTGGGTAGTAAATAAATTTCCTGAGGTTTTTCCTAAATATTTGCCAGGGGTACCTCCTGATAGAGAAATAGAATTTGTTATTGATCTTCTTCCTGATACCTAGCCCATCTTCTTTCCTCCATACCATATAGCTCTGACCGAGTGTCTCTCCATGGGGTGCTATAGTCTTTTTTGTACATAAGAAAGAGGAATCTCTCTAAATGTGCATCGACTACCATCAGTTGAATAAAGTCACAATAAAAAACAAATATCCTCTTCTTAGGATTGATGACTTATTCTACCATTTTTAGGGTGCAAGTTATTTCTCAAAGATAGACCTCAGATCTGGCTATCATCACCTTAAACTAAGGGAGTGTGATATTCCAAAGATAGCTTTCAAAATTCGTTATGGTCACTTTCAATTTCTAGTCATGTCCTTAGGGCTGACGAATGCCCCAGCAACCTTCATGGACTTGATGAACAGAGTGTTAAAATAATACTTGGACATATTCATCATAGTCTTCACCGATGATATTCTTGTTTGTTCCCGTAGTGAAAATGACTATGCCGACCATCTCAAAATTGTGTTGCAAACTCTTAGAGATCATCAGTTGTTCGCCAAATTCAGGAAGTGTTAATTTTGGCTAAGGTCAGTAGCTTTCCTTGGCCATATTATTTCTGGTGATG
Organism: Capsicum annuum; assembly: GCF_002878395.1. NCBI lineage: Eukaryota > Viridiplantae > Streptophyta > Magnoliopsida > Solanales > Solanaceae > Capsicum > Capsicum annuum. Next base: position 177,088,716 of record NC_061114.1, on the reverse strand, counting down.
GCATTAGAGTTAATCCTCAAAAGATCAAAGCAGTGAGAAACTAGCCTAGACCTATCTCTCCATCATATATTAGGAGTTTCTTGGGTTTGACTGGCTATTATTGATGATTTATTGAAGGGTTTTCATCTATTACGTCCCCCGTGTCTATATTGACTCAGAAGAAATTTAAGTTTCAGTGGTCAGATTCCTGTGAGAAGAGTTTTCAGGAGTTGAAGACTCGACTCACTTCAGCACCAGTTTTGGTACTACCTGATGGTACAAATGAATTTTTTGTTTACTGTGATGCTTCTAGAGTTTGTTTAGGTTGTGTTTTGATGTAGAGAGGTAAGGTTATAGCCTATGCCTCTAGACAGCTTAAACCTCAAGAAAAGAATTATCCAACCCATGATCTTGAGTTAGCTGCTGTCATGTTTGCCTTAAAATTTGGAGGCATTATCTTTATGGGGTACATGTTGATGTGTTCACGAACCACAAAAATTTACAATGTGTGTTTTCAAAGAAAGATTTAAATCTCCATCAGTGAAGGTGATTAGAATTGTTGAAGGACTATGATATGAGTGTTTTGTATCACCCAAGAAATATCAATGTAGTGGCAGACGCCCATAGTAGACTGTCTATGGGTAGTATTGCTCATGTTGTGAATGATAAAAAAGAGTTAGTTCAGGAGGTTAATTAGTTGACTAGATTAGGGGTTTGGTTGGTTGATTCAACTGAAGGTAGTGTATGGGTTCAGAATAGTTCAAAATCTTCTTTGGTTGCCGAAGTGAAGGAGAAAAAAGATAAGGATTCCAATTTGGTTAGGTTGAAGGAGTCAGTTAGAGATCAAAAGGTAGAAATTTTCTGCAAAAGGGGAGATGGTGTGTTATGATACCAGGGTAAACTGTATGTTCCATATGATGATGGTTTGAGGCAGAAAATTTTGTCAAAAGTGCATGGTGCGCATTACTCTATTCACCCAGGAGCTACTAAGATGTACCATTATTTACGAGAAATCTATTGGTGGAGTGGCATGAAGAGGGATATTACTGAGTTTGTAACCAAGTATGCTAATTGTTAACAGGTTAAGGTTGAACACCAAAACCCTGGTGGAACCTTGTAGGAGTTTTGCATCCCTACTTGGAAGTGGGAAGAGGTGAACATGGATTTTGTGATAGGGTTGCCTCGTTCGTGTTGTCAACATGATTCGATTTGGGTTATTATAGACAGAATGACCAAGTTAGCTTATTTCCTGGCAGTTCATACTTCATATTCAGCTAAGGATTATGCTAAGCTATATATTAGAGAGTTATTCAAATTGCATAGAGTTCCTTTATACATTATTTTGGATAGGGGTACTCAGTTTACCTCTCACTTATGGAAAGCCTTTCAAAAGGGTCTTGGTACCTTAGTTCATCTCCGTTCAGCTTTTCACCCTCAGACAGATGGTCAGGCAGAGAGGACCATGAAAAGATCCTCTTGTTATTTCATATATTCACTAATTAGTTTAGTCATCCAATCTTGTTTTCAGTTATGCATGTTAAGTATAAGACCTAAGTTTTTCCAGTATTCTCACCTTAGCCAATTCCATTCAAGGAATAATATTCCCAAGGAGGAGATATTATAATACCCAAAAATCTAGACCACTAATAGAACCATGCTTCAAGCTCATGCAAATCAATTATAGTACTTTGGCAGTTTTAAGAGTGAGTTTGATGTATAATAAGGCCTCATGGGTTAAGTCCCAATATGGCTTCAGCATAGTGATCATATTAGCTTAGATTCTATTCCGATGGCAAGGGTAGGACAGACCTAACAACATGGGTGCGAGATGTTAGACTCTATAATAGCTCACATGGTTTATCTCAGTTAAAAGAAACTCCCAATAGAAAGAGTAAAAAAAAGTACATCTTTTAGGACTAAGTGTTATGGCTCACAAGATTTATACAACATACTTTATTATTGATGACTTATGATTTTTTTCAATTTTCAATTATTCAAGATCAAGGTGAGTCATTTACACTTGGCATGCATCATTTAAAAGTTTGTACGATTATTGAGTTATTGTTTTACTTTTGCATACATGTAACGCCCCGAATCTGGAACCCGAAATGCTACACGGTGCTCATGACCCCGAAGGATCACAACCTAACCCATGACTGATATTTGAACTGAACACTTCATAAAATATTGTATAAATACAAAAATAAAGGATGTAAGGCCTTAAGGTTCAAAACTGAAACATAATATCTGTTAAAATATAACATCTGGGTGGGGTATGAAATACCCAAAACAACTAAAATAACTCTCTAAACATGCTAGTTCGAAAGCCTCTAAACTGTCTAAATAAGGAGTTGATGGGACATGTCTCCAACTAACTTAAACTACTGAAATAAATTAATTTATGAGATAATAAAGTAAAGGTCATGACCTCGAAGGATAAGGACCCACTGCTAACTTTGACTACTGAGACTAGAATATTACTGAAGCACTAGAGCTCGTACTTCTGAACCTATGGTATAAAACACCATAGGGCAAATGCATCAGTATGTTTGAATGTACTGGTACGCATGTGAGGTAGGCTAAATGCAAAGGGTTCACATGCATGAACTATACTAACTGACTGAATAACATGAGCGTGAGAATACAAGCATGAATACATAATAACTGTAACTAAGTTCGTGATAACATGATTACTGAGTTTGAGTACTGATAACATAAGATACTGATAGTTGTATAATTGAAATAACTAATACTGAGCGATTGTATCTAATAGTCTAGTTTCTAATGGAACTAGCTAAGTTTTGTTCTATTCTGAGTTGACTGTATCTGACAGTCCTGAATTTTGTAGATCTATCTGAGTTCTATTACTGAGATTAAATGATTATATATAATAGTACTGATCTATAACTAAAACTGTGGGAAGTAGTCATCTAACCGACATGCCCCAAATAACACATTATAGCTGAGTTAGGGTCCAATCTATAACCCCAATTGGAAGAGTGTCAATATCGCACCACCGGTAAGGACAAGCTGTGGGTGACCCTCATCTGAAAGTGTCCCCAAAAGAGAACAGTGGGACCCTCATCTGACAGTGTTTATCCACCCCATCAACCCTCATCTGACAGTGTTGATGCTCAACCTATGCTGGCTATATAGTTCTGGAATGCAAGGATGACTTCTAAGAATCACACCCTCATCTTAAGTGTGTGCTCCCATCCTTAGGTTCACTTAGTGCTAATTACTACTCCCAACTGAATAGACACTGAACATGGATTACTGAACTGAACTGGGCTAAATTAACTGAGTTCTGTTGACTAACAGAATAGTACTAAGATTACTATATTAATGAGCTTTCCTGAGTCACATAACTGACTGAGTTCTATGGACATGGCTCGACTGAGAGTATCTTGAAAACATGACATTGGCTCTAGGCACACAACTAAATTGTTGGGTGCAAGTACCCCCAGGACTCGATGGCATGAAACTAACAAAGCATGACTTTCTTAAATACATGAACAACATCACAATCCATAATACAATAAGTTAGAGATTTCATGAAGTAGAAGTTCTAAAGCATCACAAGGGTTACACATACATATATCCATTATTCATTGATGAAGGCATTTCATCAAACACTTGACATGCATAAACTTGTACATAAATGGAGATTTCATATTATTATACTAGAATGGCACTTTCCTTCACATAGGTATTTAATCAAACACATGGGAAGTATGCTTTGGTTACACAATCATGGATACATCCATCAACATGTAAATTTAATGGTTTATCATGATTATTATGCAAATCATCACATCCTAGGGTCAATCATTTGAATATGTAATTTCAAACATGAAGCAAAACCCCAAAACATTATGAACATGAATTTTAATTCAATTTAAATCATGAACATTCATAAATACACAAATCTTGGATTTTAAAAAGAGATTTTTGAGCTTTATAGGTGAAAGGGACCCATGAATCAACACATGACATACCTGGGTTGTGAGTTTCTTGAAGTTTTTGGACTTGAAGAACTTGGAATCTCTTAGTTTCTTGAAGAATGATTTGGATCTTGTTCTTGGGGATTATCTTTGAGAGAAAACCCTAATTTGATGTTGTAGATGGATAATGAACTTATGATCCTTGGTATGATATAATTAGGGGTTAAAACGGGTGGAAAAGACCCAAATTCCCTTTTAAAATGACTTTAAAACAATTGAACAAACTATGCGATGGTGGGTGCGATGGTCCGTCATTGGGTCGATGATCCGTCAGTCCTGACTATTGTACCTAGGTAGAACAGGGGTTCACTATCTCTACTGCGATGGCTTGGGCTATGATCCATTGCTAGCTTAACGGTCCATCATCCTGAGCCATCGCCCTTAGACAGAAGGTGGTCTCACTGCCTTCACTACAACAGTTTGGGCGACAGTCCATCACTAGCTCAACGGTTTGTCGGCCTTCATCGTCACACCTGGGCAGTTTTGACTGCTTTCTATAAAATGACAATAACTTTCTACCCCGATACTGATTTGGACAAAATTGATATCTTGGAAATATAATTCAATTTCCCACATGACAAAAGTGAAAATCTTAAAATTCCACATATATAAGTAAGTTTCTAACATACTCGGGACAATTTTAAGCTAGGTAGAAGTATGGAGTATTACAATATCTCCCCCTTGAGAACATTCGCCTTCGAATGAGACTGTACTAGAGGGGAGAAGATAAACTGACGTATATACTGAACATGAATGACTGGAACATAATTTCATGACTGACATAACTAATAAATGAATATATCATACTGAACACGCATATCTGATGAATGTTTAACTAATTCATGAATGCATGGCTGAGTGTTCTGATGAATTAAGGTTCTCATAATAAGAATGCACGTTTGATGCTTGATTATATAACTGAACTAACATATGAATGCATGACTAAATATATAATGGCACTTAATACCATGTTTATAATAAAATTTTGAGCATAAACTGTATACCAAGTTTGTAACTGAAATCTGAACATGAAATTGAATAAGCTTAAGGAGAACTATTACCTTGAACTAGATCTGAGTTTATAGAGAAAAGGTGAGGATACTTGGTTCCTATGTATGCTTCTGCTTCCCAAGTTTCTCCTTCAATGGACTGATTCTGCTAAAGAACATTGACTAGAGGGACTTTTTTGTTCCTCAGTTTATGAGTTTGATAGATAAGAATTTCGACTGGAATTTCTTCATAAGAGAGGCTGTTCTGAACATCTATGCTCTGAATATGGACTACAACTGTTGGGTCACCTATGCACTTCTTTAGCAAAGAGACACGGAAGACTGGATGAACTGAGGCTAGATCTGAAGGCAATTTGAGCTCATAAGCTACCTTGCCGAAATGATTGAGAATTTTGAAGGGAACAACATATTGTGGATTAAGCTTTCCCTTCTTGTTGAATCTCTTCACTCTCTTCATGGGAGAGATCCTTAGATAGATAAAGTCATTAATCTTAAACTTGAGATCCTTTACTGAACATACATGAACGGGAACATGAGAATATGACTGAGTCTATAACGTATGAAATGGACTGAGTATCGTGAACTGAACCGAGCCATTGTGTACATGGCTTACGGCTGAGATTGGAGCTTGAGGTTCCACCTATGAGTACCCACTACTCCAAGCTAGGTTCCTTATATGAAGAGGTAATGACATGTTTAGGTAATGAAAGTTTAGGGGATTATAGTGTATCTCCCCCTTGGGATGCTATGTCTCTCATAGAATGCTGACTTGGCCGAGATACTGATAAAAGATTGGAATAATGCACAGGGCACCTACGATTGGAATCATGACTGAATATATGGGATCTAAAACTAATTCATGAAACATAAACTGAGTTGAACACGCAACTGCTTGATTGGTCCATTTTAGGATGGTTACATCCATGAGACTTTGAATAGTGTGACTAGGTGGAAAGAATGAGAAAATATATGAACTTGTCCATCTGACTGTCGGATTGAAGTACTGGATGTTCAAACTAATTCCTACTGACTGACTCATCTGATCTGCTGACTGACTGATGGCTGAGTACTGGGCATGTATGACTGAGAATATGGAGGTTTTTATGACATGAGAAAGGGACTAACTGAGTAATATAAGATAGCTAAGCATGAATTCATAAAATACTTGTATTGTTTGGGATTGCAAGATCAGGTGTATAACATGATTTGGAAATATTTTGTAAGCTGAGGTATTGAAACACTGATAACATGTGTAATTGATAACTACATGCTATGGTCAAGCAAACCTGAAATTAGACTGTGGTACTGATCTGATTTCTGAACTGAGGCTGAGGCTTGCACTATAGCTAAGACTGTAGCGAAGACTGCAACTAAATTTATAATTGAGACTCATACTAGGACTGAATGCTAGTTTTTGATAATTGAGGTTTAGATTGGTACTAAAGTACTTAATTCTGATGGCTAAGTAATTGATAACTGAAAGCCATGGCATGGTCCTGTAGGACTATCTGAGTCCTTTACTAAATACCAATTACTGAACTAATGTTATAACTGAGGCTTGAGGGACAGAACATCGACACGATAGATTCACCAAGGGATCTAAACTGAGGGTATACATGACATAACCTGAGTTTGGTTGATTATTAGGAGTGGAACATGAGTCATGTGGGCTTAGCATACTGTAAAGCATGACATGAGTAAATGAGTCAAAAGCTGAATGACATGAGTCTGAAGGTTCTGTATTCATGGGATATGATCCATACTATTGAGTAAACTAGAACTCCTTATACTAGGAAATGGAAACGTATATGATTCTATGAAAGGTGTGTAAATATAAGTTGTGTTCATGGAAGATAATTTGTACCGTGGAGTAAACTGGGAATCCTTATACTGGGAATTGAAATCATACATAATTTTCACTAATGTACACAAATATGTGTGATGATCATGGATCTGACAGGTAGGACATGAATAGATATCATGATACTTGATGGGTTTGGAGGATCTGTAATACTATTCTAAGATGGTCTGCATGATTATATTCACTGCAGGAATAGACGAGGATGACATCTATAAAGAATATGATGAACATGTTCAACTACTGCTTGAACACATGGTTCATCAAGTCTATGAAGGCTGCTGGGGCATTGGTAAGACCAAAAGACATGACTAAGAATTTAAAGTGACTATACCGAGTTTGAAAAGTTATTCTCGAAATATCACATTCTCTAACTCTGGGTTGATGATATCCTGATCTAAGGTCTATCTTAGAGAAATAGATGTCACCCTGAAGTTGGACAAACAAGTCATTGATTCTGAGAAGTGGATACTTGTTCGTAACTATGACTTTATTGAGCTGACGGTAGTCCATATACATTCTGAGAGAACCATCATTCTTGCGCACGAATAAGACTGGTGCACCCTACGGGGACACGCTGGGTCTGATGAAACCCTTATCTAGGATTTCCTTCAACTGATCTTTCAATTCTCTGAGTTCTGCTGGTGCCATTCCATATGGCGGAATAGGTATGGGCTGAGTATCTGAAAGAAGATCAATGCTGAAGTCTATTTCCCTTTCAGGAGGAATTTTGGGAAGATTTTCGGTAAAGACATCAAAATATTCATTCACTACTGGGACTGATCCGAGACTGGGAGTTTCGAAACTAGAGTCCTTAACTCAAAAAAAATGATAGATACATCCCTTAGATATTATTTTCCGTGCCTAAAGGTAGGAAACAAGTTGACCTCTGAAAACTAAAGTACTACCTTTCCACTCTAGGACGGGTTCATTTGGGAACTAAAATTGGAAAACTCTATTTCTGCAGTCGACTGTGGCATAGAAGGAATGAAGCCAATCCATGCCGAGAATAACATCAAAATCAGTCATCTTTAATTCGACTAAGTTTGCTAAAGTGAATTTTTGAGATACCTTAACCAGACAGCTCCTGTATACCCGTCACGCTATGATAGTTTTACCCACTAGGGTGGAGACTAAGAAGGGATCTGCTACAATTTTAGGATTAACTCTGAAATCAAATGCTATATAGGGAGTAATAAAAGACAAAAAAGCTCCTGGATCTAGCAAGATTTAAACATGTATATGAAAGATCTATAATGTACCAGTAACCACATCAGGAGAATTTTCCTGATCCTGGCAGGACTGGAGAGCATAGAGTCAATTTGGGCATTTCCCATTAGTAGCACTGGAGGTGGTACCCTGCTGATTCGGGCGATCGAATTGAGCTGAGGAATGGTTATGCTGACCCTGAAAACCTGACTGGGATAATCTCTGACTCTGTGGCCTGGCTTGCCACATCTAAAATAGACATCGCTGCTAGCTCTATAAATACACTGATGGTTCTTACCATAAGTCTGACAAAGGAGATAGGTTCGGACACTGCTAACACTGCCCTGAGGTTTAGGGCCTGGCGCCCTGTCCCTGTTGCCATCTCTGAATTTTGGCACTAGAGCACTGGTTGGAGAAAGGGCTGGGAAAACAGCCTGCTGATTGGTATGAGCTACTACTAGGTAAGATAAAGTGAGGGAATCAGCTCTGAATTCGCTATGAAAGGCATGCTCGTCCGAGGAATTTGCCTGAATGGGTGAAGGTACTGATTGATTTCTAGTTCTCCTTTTGTTAGCCCTTTTGGGAGACATATTCAGTAAATAAAATGGAAAAATGGATTAGACTGGGAGTCTACATTTGATCTTATGCTCACTAGCACGACATGATAACTGAAACAAAGGAAACTATTCCTAAAACATCTCATAGCCTCCTGTCCATAAGTGTGGTGCACAACACACTCATGCACAAAACTCTGCTAGATATGACTTTTTAGACTTCCTAGGACACTGTTGAAACTTAGGCTCTGATACCAAGTTTGTAATGCCCCGAATCTGGTTTCGAGAATTCTACATGATGCTAATGACCCCGAAGGACCACAAGCTAACCCATGACTGATATTTGTGCCTGAACACTGCATAAAATACTGTATAAATGCAGAAATAAAGGTTGTAAAGCCTTAAGGTTTAAAACTAAGACATAATATCTGTTAAAATATAACATCTGGGTAGGGTTTGAAATACCTAAAACAACTAAAATAATTGTCTGAACATGTTAGTCCGAAAGCCTCTAAACTGTCTAAATGAGGAGTTAATGGGACATGTACCCAACTAAGTCAAACTTCTAAAATAATTTAATTTATGAGATAATAAAGTAATGGCCATGTCCTCGAAGCATAAGAACTTACTGCTAACTCTGACTGCTGAAATTGGAACGCTACTAATGCTCTAGAGCTCGTGCTTCTGAAACTATGGTATAAAAGACCATAGCGCAAACGCGTCAGTACGTTTGAATGTGTTGGTATGCATGCGAGATAGGATGAATACAAAGGGTTCACATGCATGAACTATACTAACTGACTGAATAACATGAGCGTGATAATACATATATGAATATATAATAACTGTAACTGAGTTCGTGATAACACGATTACTAAGTCTGAGTACTGATAACATGAGATACTGATAGTTGTATAACTGAAATAACTAATACTGAGAGACTGTATCGGACAGTTTAGTTTCTGATGGAACTAGCTGAGTTTTGTTATGTTCTAAGTTGACTGTATTTGACATTCCTGATTTCTGTAGAACTATCTAAGTTCTATTACTGAGACTGAATGACTATATCTGATAGTCCTGATCTATAACTAAAACTATGGGAAGTAGTCATCTAACCGACATACCCCAAATAATGCATTATAGCTGAGTTGGGGTCCAATCTGTAACCCCAATTGGAAGGGTATTAATACCGCGCCACCAGTAGGGACAAGCTGTGGGTGACCCTCATCCGACAGTGTCCCCCAAACATAATGGTGGGACCCTTATCTGACAGTGTTTATCCACCCTATCAACCCTCATCTGACAGTGTTGATGTCTCAACCTATGCTGGCTACATAGTTCTGGAATGCAAGGATGACTTCTAAAAATCACACCCTCATCTGACAGTGTGTGTTCCCATCCTTAGGTTCACTCGGTGTTAATTACTACTCCCATCTGAATAAACACTGAACATGGGTTACCGAATTGAACTGGACTGAATTAACTGAGTTCCATT
>NC_061114.1:177006657-177075607 GCF_002878395.1 Capsicum annuum | reverse complement strand
TCCATAAACGTGGAGATTTAATGAAGTAGAAGTTCTAAAGCACCACAAGGGCTACACATACATATATCCATAATTCATTGACTAAGGCATTTCATCAAACACTTGACATCCATAAACTTGTACATAAATGGTGATTTCATATTATCATACTAGAATAGCACTTTTCCTTCACATAGGCATTTAATCAAACACATGGGAAGCATGTTTTGATTATACAATCATCAACACTTCTAATAATAATGGATACATCCATCAACGTGTAAATTTAAGAGTTTATCATGATTATTATGCAAATCATCACATCCTAGGGTCAATCATTGGAATATGTAATTTCAAACATGAATCAAAACCCCACAACATCATGAACATGAATTTCAATTCAATTTAAATCATGAACATTCATAAATACACAAATCTTGGATTTTGAAAGGAAATTTTTGAGCTTCATGGGTGAAAGGGACCCATGAATCAACACATGACATACTTGGGTTGTGAGTTTCTTGAAGTTCTTGGACTTAAAGAACTTGGAATCTCTTAGTTTCTTGAAGAATGATTTGGATCTTGTTCTTAGGAATTATCTTTGAGAGAAAACCCTAATTTGATATTGTAGATGGATAATGAACTTATGAGTCTTGGACTGATATAATTAGGGGTTAAAACAGGTGGAAAATACCCAAACTCCCTTTTACAACGACTGTCAAATAATTGAACGAACTATGCAATGGTGGGTGCGATGGTCCATCGCTAGGTGTATGGTCCATCTGTCCTAACCATCAAACCTGGGAAGAATAGGGGTTCACTGTCTCTGCTGCGATGGCTTGGGCGACGGACCGTCGCTAGCTCGACGGTCTGTCGACCTGAGCCATCACCCTTAGTCAGAAGGTGGTATCACTGCCTTTGCTGCGGCAGTTTAGGCGACAGTCCATCACTAGATCAATGGTCGGTTGGCCCTCATTGTCGCACCTAGGTAGTTTTGACTGCTTTCTGTAAAACAGCCATAACTTTCTACCCCAATACCGGATTTGAACGAAATTGGTATCGTTGGACAGATAATTCAATTTCCCATATGAAAAAAAGAAATCTTAAAAATTCCACGTATATAAAAGTGGATTCATCTTTCAAAGTAAGAATCTAGCATACTCGGGACGATTTCAAGATAGGTAGAAGCACAAGTTATTACAATACACCCCCACATACCCAATAAATTCTAGAAGTACTGATCAACATATATGTCTATGTGCTGCGTTGTCTTATAATGTAGGTCCTGGTGCTTAGTTCCTGTAGTGTGATTGACTTCGAGCATCTCGACCTACATCCTAACTTTGGTGAGTCCTCATAGTTCGAGGACCCGTCCTTATTTGCTTTTGAAATTGATACATTGTTTTAGTCATTTTGTTTCAGTTTAGTACAAGTCAGCTGGGGCTTATCCCAGTGGCTCTCTAGTTAAAAGTAGAGGCTTGTCTGACTGTGTTCCATTTTGGATTCAAAGTGTTGGTTTTAAGATTTTGAGTTTGAGACTTTAAGTTATTGCATTGATTCAGTATTTTAAGATTTCATATGTCAGTTTTATCTTTATTATGGGTTCCAAAGTTGTTAGAAGGCTTAAAAGGGTTAGCTTGGGGCTACTTGTAGTCTTGAACATCATGTGACACCTAGGATGTATTCCTGGGGCATTACACCACATCCATATCTCCTCCCGACACATCCCTCAGGGAGGGTTTTATAAGATGTCACATTTTCTATTAGAAAAAGGCAGTATTTTCAGTGCTTCCTATATTTCCATAGTGGTACAAATGTTTCATGAATGAGTATTGTATGAGGATAAAATGCTCACAATCAACCAACATGAGCATTTCATATCCAACCAATATACCAACCAAGTGAGCCAAATATGCACTTACTTTTCCAACCATCTATGAAATCCATCACGATTCACATGCCAACAGAGTATGAATACATCACAATATGTAGTTGATACAATTTTAGGATTTCTCATTAGCAACATATAACCAATTCCACATATACCAGGCCAACAATATCATATAAGACCCTACATGGTCACACATAGAAAAGAATGTTCCAAAACCACCAAATACATTAACATATAGGCCCTCATACGGGTACAACACAATGAATTTAGCCATTTTCATGATTAGTTCCCACACCCTTAGCATGATTTTGTATCGATATTAACTATCCAGCCTAGTCTGAAAGAAGTTAAGCTATAACCTACCTCGAATGCCAAAAATTGAACTAAAAGACTTCAATTCCAAAACCTCACTCCTCACTAACAGTTCTAGAATTAACTAAAATATAAAAATATAGAATCTATACATCAAAACAAAGCCAACGATCTCATATTACCTATTTTCAAGTTAGGGTCAAAACAGACCCCCAAAAATGATTTTCAAAAAAGAAGAAAAAATCATAAATTTATTTCAAGAATATGTTCCCCATATTTTTGGAGTCTAATACAGAAAACCCAAGAGAAAATTAGGTTCAACTTAAAGAAAAACCATTTTAAAACTTTGTCGGGTAAAATCATCAAAATCCATTATAAAATCAAGAATCGAAGTTGTTTTGAAGATGAAATTAAGGAAAAATTAATAATTATGAGGTTAGAAAATTAACCAAGTGAAAAAGATTTGAAATTAGGATTTAAATTGGAGAAATTAAAACAAGAAATGGATGATAAAGATTGAAGAAAATGATTGAAATAGGTGTTATAAAGCTTATCCAAGCTTAGACGTGAAAGAAATTGCTCAAAATTTTGAAACCCTAAGGTCCAAGCCTCAAAAATGGGGAAAAGAATGGCAAAACATGGGTATGTATAGGGTCCAAGTCTCCCCGGACCACTCGAGATTCATCTGAAATCCCGTGAATGCAAACGAAATAAGCTACCCTATCACATTCAACGTTTTGGACTCAATAGCAATATCAGATTTAAAAAAAAATATCATTTTCACGAAGTTGACCCCCAAAATTCAAAATCATAACTTTTTGAACCTAGGGTCGAAATGAGATTTAAAAGCCATAAAACCACACCAACCCTAATACCACCCTAAAATTGATGTTTCAGATCTGCTGGCGGTGTCCATTTTGCCATCCGTCATACTGATCAAAAGATGTTGACTAGAGTCAACTATAAGGCTCTTAAAGCCAACAAAAACAACAATATCGCATAAACGAAACCAAAAATCTGGAACCGTACCAATCATGCCCACACTCCAGAAATACCACAACACAACTACGGGGAGAGATAAAATGATCAAATCATACAAAAACATATATTTCACATATTTCATCAAAATTTATTATCCGTCACTAAAAATCTAGTTTACTCAAACTAAAGGTAAGAGAAATACCCAAATCAGCTAAAGCTTGGGGATAGAAACTATGTATATCAGACTTGACCTCCCAAGTAGCCTCATCTACAAATCATCCCTCCATTGAACCTTGACCACAGGAATAACTTTAGGATGCAACCGTCTAACATACCTAGCCAACATGGAGACCGGCTTTTCAACAAAAGACAACCTGTCCTTTTAACTGAATCGAATCCCAACAAATGACATGCGACTCATCCAAAATGTAACAATAAAGCATGGAAACATGAAAAAATGGATGAACAGCTGATAAAACTAGGGGCAAGGCTAAAATATAAGCCAAATCACCAATAGTCTGAAGAATCTCAAATGGGCCAATATCCTAGGGCTAAGCTTTCCTACCTTCTAAAAGCTCATTGCACCCTTCATGGGTAAAAATTGAAAAAAAAACATGATCACGAACACCAAATCTCAGGACACAAAGTCCACGATCTGCATAGCACTTTTGCCTACTCGGAACCGCTCGAAGCCTATCCTGAATAATACAAACTCTATCTAAAGACTCATGAAACAAGTACGTACCTCGAGGTCTAGCCTTAGAAACCTTAAACCAACCAAATATAGAGAAGCAATACCTACCATACGAAGCCTCAAAAAGAGCCATATTGATACTGGAATGGTAGATATTATTTTATGTAAATTCCACCAAGGCTAAATATCGCTCCAACTAGACACCAAAATCCATCACATAAGTGCGGAGCATATCCTTCAAAACTTGGATAGTCCACTCTGATTGATCATCAGCTGAGGGTGAAAACTTATGCAAAGATCTGTTGACACCTAAATTTTTTCCCTCCATGACTAAGTTTAATTCCGTGTTTCTTTGATTTTTAAAGTATTTATCTTAGTAATTTTGTCATTTTAAGTAAAGATTATAAATTATACAATTTCATTAATTAAATGATTGTTTTATGAAAAATTAAACTTTATCAAAGGGTTATCTTGAAAATTGATTCAAATAGTTAAAATCTTGAATTAAATATAATTTACTCTCAAAAACAAATTATTTGAAAAAATCTCTATTTGATTTTATTGAATCAAGAAGCTCGGGATTGAATTGGTTGTCAATTTATTTCAAATGCTATTTTAATTTAGTCAATTCATTGAATTAGACCATAACTGAAATCAATTGGACCATAATTGCAATGCAATTGGTCGATTGAATTTTAATTAGGCTAAGATTTAAATAGAATCATCTAAATTTTTATTTATGGGCTATTTAATAAATTCCCTTTCCCTAGTTAAAATCCATACCCATTTTAAATTAACTAACCCGACCCAAGCCTATCATAATTTCAGCACCAACAGCCCAACATCAGTTGTACCTTACTCGAGCCACATTTCTCCTTTACCCAATCCAGCTACAATACCATAACAGACCAGCCCAATAATTTCAACAAACAATAATTTCAGCTCACAAGATCCGCCAACCCCAGCCTAAACCAGCCCCTCCGACTCAGCCAACATCACTTTTCTCTCTTCCTTAACCTTAACACAAATAAAACAACCCAGTGTACAACACCCAAAATAACTTCAACAAAATACCAACATAAAAGAGAAAAGCTTTCAAGAGAAAAAATTCTCATTTTCTAGTAAAAAAAAATTGTGAAAAGTCATCGATTCCTCAAAGTTCTTAGAGTCGCAGCGAAGCTTTTCGATGGTGTTCAAGATTCTATCAGAGGCTCGAGGTTCCCAGAGTCAACATAGTCATCCCCAGCTCAGTCCGGTCACCCATCACTGCAGTGTGCCGCTTCCAGTGCCATCAGTGGACAACGCCCAAACAAACTTTATGTACTTCAGTATCGATAGGATCAGGAAAGTTCTCCTGATATGGTCACTGGTACGTTACAAATTTATCATTTACTTGTTTATGCTTTTCTATATCAAGAAGCTTCTTTGTCCTTTGTAACTCCTTACATAGCTATTGACTTCAGATTCAATCCCAAAATCCCAGTAGAGCCCTTCTCAGTCTCTACCCCAGTGGGTAAGTCTATCATAGACCGGCGGGTATACAGGAACTGTCCGATTATGGTATCCTAAAAAGTTACTTCAGCAGACTTAGTAAAGTTAAAGATGATAGATTTTGACGTCATTCTTAGTATAGATTGGCTTCATTCATGCTATGCTTTATTTGACTGTAGAAACAAAGTCTATTTTCAGTTTCTGAATGAACCGGTCCTAGAATGAAGGGGTAGTATTTTAGCACTTAGGGGTTAGCTTGTTTTCTACCTTAGAGCAAAAAGGATAATATCTAAGGGGTGTGTCTATTATCTTGTTTGAGTTAAATAATCTAGTTTACAAACCCCTAACCTTGAGTCAGTTTCAGTAGTATGTGAATTTCTAGATGTGTTTCCCGAAGATCTTCCTGGAGTTCCTCCCGAAAGGGAAATTAATTTTGGAATAAACCTTCTTCCTGACACTCATCCCATCTCTATTCCGCCATACAGAATAGCTCTAACTAAACTTAAAAAATTAAAAGAATAGTTGAAACACCTCTTAGATAGGGGATTCATCATGCCCAGTATTTCCCTGTGGGGTGCACTAATTTATTCGTGTGTAAGAAATATGGTTCTCTTAGAATGTGTATTGATTACCATTAGTTGAACAAAGTCACAGTCAATAACAAGTATTTATTTCCCAGAATCGATAACTTGTTTGACCAACTTCAGGGTGCCAGTTACTTTTCTAAGATAGACCTCAGATCGGGCTATCATCAGCTCAGAGTTAGAGAATGTGACATTTTAAAGACAGCTTTTAGAACTCTATACGGTTACTTTGAATTCCTAGTCATGTCATTTGGTCTTACCAATTCCCAAATAGCCTTCATGGACTTGATGAACTGCATGTTCAAGCAGTACTTGGACATGTTCGTCATAGTTTTCATTGATGACATCTATGTTTAATCCCACAGTGAATATGATCATGCAGACCATCTTAGAATAGTATTACAGACCCTTAGAGCCCATTAGTTATTCGCCAAAGTCAGTAAATTCAAATTTTAGCTAAGATCAGTAGCTTTTCTTGGTCATATAGTTTTTGGTGAGGGCATTAGAGTTGATTCTCAAAATACCAAAGCAGTAAAAAACTAGCCCAGACCTATCTCTCTGTTAGATATCAAGAGTTTCTTACATTTGGCTAGCTATTACCAATGGTTTGTTGAAATATTTTTATCTATTGCATTCGCCATGTCTAGATTAACTCAGAAGAAAGTCAAATTCTACTGGTCAGATTCTTGTGAGAAGTGTTTTCGGGAGTTGAAGACTCAACTCACTATTGCCCTTGTTTTGACTTTACTAGATGGTTCAGATGGATTTGTTGTGTATTGTTATGCTTTCAGAGTTGGTTTGGGGTGTGTTTTGATGTAGAAAGGTAAGGTCATAGCCTGTGCCTCTAAGGTCATAGCCTGTGCCTCTAGAAAGCTCAAGCCCCATAAAAATAATTACCCCACCCATGATCTTGAGTTAGCAATTGTGGTGGTTTCCTTAAAGATTTAAAGGCACCATTTGTATGGGTTTTATGTTGATGTGTTCACAAACCATAAAAGTTTATAGTATGTATTTTCGTAGAAGGACTTGAACTTGCATCAGAGTAGGTGGTTAAAGTTGTTAAAAGACAATGACATAAGTGTTTTGTATTATCTAAGAAAGGCCAATGTAGTGGCTGATGCCCTTAAATGATATTCCATGGATAGTGTTGCTCATGTTAAGGATGGTAAGAAGAAGTTAGTTCAGGAAGTTCATCAGCTTGCCAGGTTGGGTGTTCATTTGGTTGATTCAGTTGAGGGTAATGTTTGGATGCAGAATAGTTTGAAATCATATTTGGTTTTTGAAGTGAAAGAAAAGTAGGACAAAGATACCAGTTTAGTTAAGCAGAAAGAGTTATTCAGAGATCAGAAAGTAGAGATTTTCTCCCAAGGGGGAGATGGTGTGTTGCATTGCCAAGGTAGATTATGTCTACCATGTGTGGATGGTGTAAAGCAGCGGATTTTTGTATAAGCATATAGTGCGCGTTACTCAATTCACCCAGGGGCCACTAAGATGTACTATGACTTATGGGAAGTCTATTGGTGGAGCCGAATGATGAGAGACATTGCAGAGTTTGTCGCTAAGTGCTCAATATGTCAGCAGGTTAAGATTGAGCATCAAAAGCCTAGTGGGTCTATGCAAAAGTTTAGTATTCCTACTTGGAAGTGAAAGGAAGTAAACATGGACTTTGTTATGGGTTTGACTCCTTAGCATGATTTAATTTGGCTCATTACAGACAAGATGACCAAATCAGCCTATTTCTTACCAGTTCATACTTTCTATTCAGCCGAGGATTATGCCAAGCTCTATGTTAGAGAGTTGGTCAGGTTGCATAGAGTTTCATTAACCATTATTTCAGATCGAGGTACATAGTTTACCTCTCATTTTTGGAAAGCATTCCAAAAAGGTCTTGGTACCCAAGTTCACCTTAGTACAACCTTCCATCCCCAGACAGATGGTCAAGCAGAAAGTTCCATTCAGACTCTAGAAGATATTCTAAGGGCATGTGTTTTTGACTTTAAAGGAAGTTGGTACGACCACTTACCCTTGATTGAGTTCGCATATAATAACAGCTATCATTCCAATATTCAGATGGCTCCATTTGAGGCGTTTTATGGGAAGAGATATAGATCTCTCATTGGTTGGTTCAAGGTAGGTGAGACCATAATAATATGTCCTGACTAGGTGTTTGAGGCCTTATAGAAGGTTCAGTTGATCACGGAATGGCTTACGACAGCTCAAACCTGACAGAAATCATATCCTGATGTCAGAAGAAAAGATCTCAAGTTTGAGATTGGCAACTTTGTGTGCTGTAAAATCTCTCCCATGAAGGGAGTGAAAAGGTTTGGAAAGAAGGGGAAGCTTAGTCCTCAATATGTCGGTCCTTACTGAATTCTCAGCCATTTCTGAAAGGTAGCTTACAAGCTTGAGTTGTCTTCAAGCTTAGCTTTAATACACCCTGTCTTTTACATCTCCTTGCTAAAGAAATGCATTGGTGACACAGCATTTGTAGTCCCTATAGAGAGTCTAGATATTCAGAACAGCCTCTCTTACGAGGAATTCCTAGTCAAAATCCTTGATCATAAGATTCGTAGGCTGAAGAACAAAGAAGTTCCTTTGGTTAAAGTTCTTTGTCAAAATCCATCCGTTGAGGGTGCTACTTGGGAAGCAGAAGTAGATATGCAATCCAAATATCCTCACCTCTTCTCCACAAACTCAGATTCAGCTTAAGGTAACAGTCTTCTTTAGATTTAATCAATTCCATGTTCAGATTACCTTTACAAACTCCATAGAAAGTGCCGTTGCATATCATTCTCATGACAGTCATGCATTCATAAATTAGTTTCAGCCATGTAATCATTCTTCAGTTATGCATGTTCAGTATGAAAACTCAGTTTATCATCAGTTTTAGTCATGTGTCACATCCCCAAGTTCAGTCATGTCTCAGTCATGCATGTCAGTATCAGTACAGTTTTTTAGTAGTCATAGTTCAGTCAGTCTCATTCGAGGATGCATGTCCCCAAGGGGAAGATGTTATAAGACCCCATAAAAGTCCTAATTCAATTCAGTCCCATATAGCTTGTAATGAGAGGTTCCAGTCTTAGGAAAAATTCAGCTAAGTGTTGAGACTTAGAATCATTTCATCCTTCGTAATCGGACGACCTTATTTATCTATCTGTACGACCTTAGAATATCAATTTTTAAGTTGATTCACAATCAGGGATGTCAATAGGTCTTCTTAGGTGAGTTTCAGAATTTTTGGACAAGCATAGAGGCATATTTAGTGGCTGCGTGCGATTAGTATGTGGCACACTCTCCAATACGACCCTAGGGAGCATGCGATAGAGCATGCAGTGCACGCTCCATTCCATAGCTCTATATCATGCGACGCACGCTTTATAGCATGCTCTTGAACTTTTTAGCTTTCAGTTCCACGTCCATAGGGGTAAATAAGTCATTTCCCCACCTCATATCAGCCCTAAAACACAATATTAAGCCTTTCTAAAGGCAAAAATCACTCATTTTTCACAAATCCTCTCAAGAACAAACCCTAACCCAACAAATTCAAGATTTAATTCCCAAGAAATTCATCATAATTTTTGGAGAATTAACAATCAAGGTATGTTAGGTGTTCATTCTTGGGTTTCCTTCCACTCTTGGAGTTCAAGAACCCTTTCCAAAATCTCTAGTTAATAGTTTCATGAATTATATGTATCAATTGGGTTGTTTTCATGTTCATGTTATTTGTATGGGTTTTCAATTCAAGATTTAATTGTAGTCTTCATGAGTATAAGATATCATGTATGAAATTGTTGTAATCCTCGTGTTACCACCCTTGAATTATGAATTGATGGTTGTATTCATGATGCATCAACATGTTATTCATACCCAAGTACAAAATTATGCCACCTAGGTGTTTGACAAAATGCTTAATTGAGTTAATTGTCCAATTGTGATTCATTGGTGACCTAGTGTTGAACTCATGCCATTACTACATGTTTAAATTACTATCATGCTAAAGCTATACATTGAAATTGTTTGATAGAATGTCTTTATGGATGGAATAGTGTATCTATGACATGTTGGCATATGTCCCTATTCATGTACAAGCTCATGACTTCCAAATGTTTTGAAAAAATGTCTAAGTGATTGCAATGTGAACAATTGACTATTGCCATGTTTTCAAGTATTGCCATGTTCTATTAGTATTGATGCTATCGAGTTCTGGGGGTATTCAATACCCAACAATCTAGTTGTTTACTTAAAATTATAGTAACTATAAGATAGTATCAATAACATCACAAATAATAGAATTCAGACAGTTATAGAACTCAATGAACTCAGTCCAGTTCAGTCAGTCAATACGATCAGAAACAGTTCAGTCAAGCCTAGTACAGTCTAGTGATCAGTTCAGTGTCCTTTTAGTTGGGAGTAGGATTCAGCACCAAGTGAACCCAGGGATTGGGGCATTCCTGCTAGCATAGGGTTTAACCCTTAGTAGTAGTCCCTGAATTACAGAACTACATAGCCAGTGTAGGGTAAGACATGTTCCTGCCAGGCTAGGGTTAATGCAACCATATATATAAATTATAGGTCTTCCTTCCAGATTATGGATGACCTAGCCCTGTTAGTATCCCTTGGGAAGGTGCTAACACCCTTCCAACTGGGGTTACAGGTTAGACCCCAACTCAGCTTATATTGGGGTATGTCGGTTAGATAAACACTACCACAGTTACAGTTTCAGTTCCAGACTTAGTATAGAACACAGTTTAGTTCTATAGAATCAGGACTATTACAAATAGTCACCCAGCTATCAGTAATTTAGTTATCAAAAATCTCAGATATCTATCACTCAATTGTCAAAACTTAGTATTCAGTTTCAGTATGATCATGGATATAGTATATGTGTATATATTGTATACTCAATTATTTATAGTAGTCTCAGTTATCCATGTATTCTCATTCAGTCATGTTTAATCATTCAATCATTCATGATCTCATGCATATAAACCCATGTATATCAGCCTACCTGTAATACCCTGAACTTTTTTTAAGTCAAATCTAGTATCCAAATGAGTTAGTGATGACTTCCTAAATGATTAACGTTTACATCAGAAATAATTTCCCTAATTTCAAATTTTTATCAAGTGGGAAATTGAATTATCTTTCCAACAATACCAATTTCGTCTAAATCCAATATCGGAGTAAAAAGTTATGAACGTTTTACAGAGAACTGTTGGAACTGCCCAGAAGCGACGGTCAAGCCAGCGGACTATCGATCTAGCGACGGACCATCACCCAAGCCATCATGACTAAGGCAGTGAACTTGTCTTCTATCCAAGTGCAACGTTCAAGACCAATGACCATCAAACTAGCGACGGACAGTCGCCCAAACCATCGCAGCAGAGACAGTGAGTCAGCCTTCTGGCCAGGCGCTATAGAATGGTCGACGAACCGTTGAGCTAGCGATGGATCATCGCCCAAACCATTACAACGAAGATAGAAAGATCATATTCTGGCCTAGTACAATAGAAAAGTCGATGGTCCATCAAGCCAGCGATGGACTATCGCCCAAGCCGTTGAACTGAGGCCGTAAGACCATCTTCTGGCCTAACTGCAATGGACAGAGTGATGAACCATCAAGCCAGTTAAGGACCGTCACCCAGACCATCACTAATAAGGCATCAACCCATTTTTTAACTAGGCTGCGACGGACAGAGCGAGAACCATCAAGCCAGCGATGGACCATCGCCCAAGATATTGCAGATCCCATTTTGTAATTTAAAGCAATTATTATAAGGGTATTTGGTTCTTTTACACCCTTTTTAACACCTAATTATACTAGACCAAAGCTCATAACTTCATTATTCATCTACAACATTAAATTAGGGTTTTTCTCAAAGATCAATCCCCAAGAACAAGATCCAAACCCTTCTTCAAGAAACTAAGAAATCCAAATTCTTCAAGTACAAGAACCATCAAGAAAACACCAAGATATATGTTTTTCAATCCAAGAACATTGAAAAAACGTTAGTTATATTTCAAGATTCAAGATTTTGAGGTATGTCAAGTGTTGATTCATGGGTCCCTTTCACCCATGAGGCTGAAGAATCAATTTTTAAATTCTAAAGATTGTGTATTTATGAATGTTCATGTTTTACTTGAATTGAAGTTCTTGTCCATGTTGTTGTGGGGTTTTGATTCATGTTTCAAATTACATATTCTAATTATGTGATGATTTGCATAATATTCATGATAAACCCTTCAAATTGCAAATTTATTTATGTAACCATGATAATTAGATGCATTGATGATGGTATAACCAAAGTATGTTCCCCATATATTTTATTAAATTCCTATGTGAATGAAAAAGTGCCATTATAGTATGATAGTATGAAATCCCATTCATGTACAAGTTAATGCATGCCCATGAAATTTCTTAGTCAATGAATTATAGATATATGTGTAGCCATTGTTGTGCTTTCGAACTTGTGCCGTGAATTAATTTTATGCTATTGAGTCCTAGGGGTATTTATACCTGATAATTTGGCTGTGTGCCTAGAGCCAGTTCTAGTTTTATAATAATCTCAGTCACACAATGATCAGTAGAATTCAGTCAGTTACATCACTCAAGAAAACTTAGTAATCTCATGAACTCAGTCAGTTAATAGAATTCAGTAATATTCTATCAGTCAACAGAACTCAGTGAACTCAGTTCATTCAGTTCATTATAATTAATTTAGTGTCTAATCAGATGGGAGTAGGATTCAGCACCGAATGATCTCAATGATGGGAACTCACCTTCGAGAAGAGGGTGTGATTCTTAGAAGCAATCCTTGTGCTCCAGAACTACGTAGCCAACGTAGGTTAAGATATCTAACCTGTTAGATGAGGGATGATAAGGTGACTTAAAATATTAGGTGAAGGTCCCATCATTCTTCTTAGTGTACCTATTAGATGAGGGTCACTCACAGCTTGTCCTTACTAGACACCCTTCCAATTGGGGTTACAGATTAGACCCCAACTCAGTAATTATAGCTTATTAGGGGCATGTCAATTAAATGACTACTTCCCACAGTATCAGTCTCAGGTCTCAGTAATAGAACTTAGATAGTTTTATAGAATTCAGGACTGTCAGATACAATCACTCAGCTCAGTATGGAACTCAGCTAGTTCCATCAGAACCTAGACTGTCAGACACAGTCGCTCGGTATCAGTTATATAAGTTATCAAAAATACATGTTATCAGTATTTAGACTCAGTAATTAGTGTTGTCACGATATCATTTACGATTATGTATTCATGCATGTATTCCCATGTTTATGTTACTCAGTCAGTCAGTATTGTTCATGCATATGAACCTTTACATTCAGCTTACCTCACTTGCGTACTAGTACATTCTCATGTACTGACATATAATTTTCTTTTGTGCTATGGTGTTTTATACTATAGGTTCAGAAGCACGAGCTCCAGAGCATCCTTAGTAGATCAACCGTTCAGCAGACAGACTAACAGTGAGCTCTCATCATTTGGGGATGTTATTATTTGACTATTTAATTCTTTCAGTTCTTAGTTTATTTCAACAATTAGAGTTAGTTAGGGACATGTCCCATCAACTCTTTATTCAGACAATTTAGAGGCTTTCAGACTAGCATGTTTAGATAGTTATTTTGGTATTGATATACCGTATCTCCAGATGTTATGTTTTATCAAATTTTTGAACCTTATGGCCTTTCAACTATTTATTCTATATTTATACTGTATGTTATGCAGTGCTCAGTTACAGATATCAGTTATGGGTTAGCTTGTGGTCGTTCGGGGTCATGAGCATCGTATGGCATTTTGGGTACCAAATTTGGGGCATTCACTACCCCAGTTAGCATACTAGCACATTTAAAGTACTGATGTATACCTTTTATTTTGCGCTATGATATTTTATATCATTGGTTTAGATCCACGGACTCCAGATCGTACTTAGATGTTCAAATTATTAGTAGCGACTACAGTGGTGGGTCCTCATATTTTAAGGACTGAGTTATTCTATTTAATATTTTTGTAGACTTATTTTATTCAGTTGTTAGAGTTAGCTGGGGACTTGTCCCATCAACTCCCCATCCAGACAGTTAGAGGCTTTCAGACTAGATTATTTCAGACAATTGTCCAGTTTTCTTTTCAGTATTACATCAGTATTTCAGTATTGGTTTTTAATGTTTGTGAACCTTATGGAATTTCAGTTATATTCTTCATTATTATAGTATTACTATTCAGTGCTCACAGTAGGTACCAGTCATGGGTTAGCTTGTAGTCCTTCGGGATTGTAAGCACCGTATGACATTCGAGATATAGACTCGGGGTATTACAAACTTGGTATTAGAGCCTAAGGTTCTAAAGAGTCCTAAGGAGTCTGAAAGCCGCGTCAAGTAGAGTCCTGTGCATGGATGTGTAGTGCACCACACTTATAGATGAGAGGCTATAAGGTATTTTTATGAAAAGTTTCCCTTCTTTCAGTATTTATGTCATGCCAGTAAGCATGAGCTCAAGTTAAACTCTCTGTCTAATTCAAGTTTCCATTCTATTGTAGAATATGCCTCCCAAATAGACTAACGAAACAAGAACGAGAAACCAACTAGCACTTCCGCCCATCTAGCTAGATCCCCTGGATGAGTATTTTCCCATGCAAAGTTCAAAGCAGCTTTCACCACTCTTGCTCATTTTGTGGAAGCCTAGAACGAATGTCCAACTTCTGTTCAGGCCAACCCATTGGCCAATATTATTGCAGCCAGAATTTGAGACTTCACCTGAATAAATCCTCCATCTTTTAAAGGGTCTAAGTCTGAAGAGGACCCACAAGAATTTCTTTGCATGGTGCAAAAAGTCACAGATATTATGGAGGTACTAGCTAGTGAGAGTGTTGAGTTAGCTACATGTCAGTTGCAAGATATGGATCACTCATGGTTCAAGCACTGGAAGGTAGAGAGGGCTGCAGATGCAGGGCCTATAAAATGGGAAGAGTTTGTTACTGCCTTCCTAGATAGGTTCTTCCCATTGGAGTTGAGTGAAGCTAAGGAGTGCAATTTATTAACTTAAAGCAAGGCAACATGACAGTGAAAGATTATTCTCTCAAGTTTACTTAGTTAACCAGATATGCTCCTCATGTGGTAGCCGACAATCGATCTAAGATGAGTAAGTTTGTGTCAGGGATGTCCGACAGTGTGGTCAAGGAATGTAGGACCGCAATACTGATTAAGGAGATTAACTTGGCCATATTGATGGTCCATGCTCAGCAGATATAGGAGAAAAACTCTCAGGAGAAGAAAAGGGAGAACAAGAAGGCTAGAATGGTTAGCTTTAAGTTTAGCCTAAGTCAAGAGTGGTAATCGTCCCCATTTCCACCCAAAATCTTTAGCTCCAGCATTGACCTCAGCCAGTGCTCCAGTGCCTAAATTCAGAAATGGTAATAAGGATAGAGCTCCAGGCTCTAAATATCAGGGTAGTGTGAGCAGTGCCCGAACAAATCCTCTATACCAGAAGTATGGATGAAACCATCAGGGTGTCTGCAGAGCTTACCAGCGATGTATGTTTCAGGTTTGGCAAAGCCAGGTCATAGAATCAGAGAGTGTCCTCAAGTGGGTTCCCAGAGTCAGAATAGTCGTCCCCCCAACATATTTCAGTAGCCTGTCTCAGCAGGGTACCATTTCCAGTGCCACCAGTGGGCAACGCCTAAATAGACTCTATTCACTTCAGCCCTGACAAGATCAGGAAAGTTCTCCTAATGTGGTCACTGGTACATTACAAGTTTATCATTTACATATTTATCCAGGAGCTTCTTTGTCCTATGTAACTCCTGACATAGCTGTTGACTTTGGAGTCAGTCTTAAAATTCTAGCAGAACCCTTCTCAGTCTCTACCCTGGTGGGTAAGTCTATCATAGCCCAACGGGTATATAGGAACTGTCTGATTATGGTATCCCATGAAGTTACTTTAGCAAAATTAGTAGAGTTAGAGATGATAGATTTTGACGTCATTCTTGGCATAGATCAGCTTCATTCATGCTATGCTTCAATTGACTGTAGAAACAGAATTGTCTATTTTCAGTTCCCGAATGAACCTATCCTAAAATAAAGGGGTATTACTTCAGCACGTAGGGGTCAGCTTATTTCCTACCTTAGAGTGAAGAGGATGATATCTAAAGGGTGTGTCTATCATCTTATTTGAGTTAAAGACTCTAGTTCAGAGACTCCTAACCTTGAGTCAGTTTCTGTAGTATGTGAATTTCCAGATGTGTTTCCTAAAGATCTTCCTGGAGTTCCTCCTAAAAAGGAAATTAATTTTAGAATAGACCTTCTTCCTGACACTTAGCCCATCTCTATTCTGCCATACAGAATGGCTTCAACTGAACTTAAAGAATTAAAAAAATAGTTGAAACACCTCTTAGATAAGGGATTCATCAGGCTCAGTGTTTGCCCATAGGGTGCACTAGTTTTATTCATAAGTATGAAAGATGGTTCTCTCAGAATGTCTATTGATTACCGTCAGTCAAACAAAGTCACAGTTAAGAACAAGTATCCATTTCCCAGAATCGATGACTTGTTTGACCAACTTTAGGGTGCCAGTTAGTTTTCTAAGATAGACCATAGACTAGGCTATCATCAACTTAGAGTCAAAGAAGTTTACATTCCACAGTAGTAGGGCCTGACTTGGTGTTTGAGGCTTTAGAGAAGGTTTAGTTGATCAGGGAATGGCTTAAGATAGCTCAAAGCCGATAGAAATCAAATGCAGATATCAGAAGAAGAGATCTCGAGTTCTATATTGGTGACTTTGTGTATTTGAAAATCTCTCCCATGAAGGGAGTGAAGAGGTTTGGCAAGAAAGGGAAGCTTAGTTCCCGATATGTCGGTCCTTACTGAATTCTCAGCCATTTTGGAAAGGTAGCTTACGAGCTTGAGTTGTTGTCAGACATAGCTTCAATACACCTAGTGTGTCATATCTTCTTGCTAAAGAAATGCATTAGTGACACATAAGTTGTAGTCCCTATAGATAGTGTAGATGTTCAAAATAGCCTCTCTTGCGAAAAAGTCCCTTAATCATCAGATTTGCAGGCTGAGGAACAAAGAAGTTCTTTTGGTTAAAGTTCTTTGGCAAAATTAGTTTGTTGAGGGAGCTACTTAGGAAGCAGAAACAGATATGTGATCTAAGTATCCTTATCTCTTCTTTGTAAACTCAGATTCAACTTAAGGTAACAGTCTTCCTTAGCTTTACTCAATTCCATGTTCAGATTACCTTTACCAACTCGGTAGAAATTATCGTTGCATATCCTTCTCATGAAAATCATGCATTCATAAATCAGTTTCAGCCATGTAATCATGCTTCAGTTATGCATGTTCAGTGCGAAAACACAATTTATCAGTAGTTTCATTCATGAGTCATGTCCCCAAGTTTAGTTACATCTCAGTCGTGCATGTCAGTATCAGTACAATTTCTCAGTAGTTATAGTTCAACCAGTCTCATTCGAGGACGAATATGCCTAAGGGGGAGATATTTTAAGACCCCATAAAATCTTAGTTTAATTAAGTCCCATATAGCTTGTAATAAGGGGTCCCAGACTTGGGAAAAATTCAGCTAAGTATTGAGACTTAGAATCATTTCAGCCTTCGTAATGGGACGACCTTATTTATCGATCCGTAAGGCCTTAGAATATTAGTTTTTAAGTTGATTCACGATCAGGGATGTCAATAGGTCTTCTTAGGTGAGTTTCAAAATTTTTGGGCAAGCATAGAGGCATGTTTGGGAGTCCAAAATAGTGCTGCACGCGATTAGCATTTGGCGCACGCTCAAGTCAACCCCCAGGGAGCATGTGATAGAGCATACGGTGCACACTCTATTTCATAGCTCCAGAGCATGCGATGCACGCTCCATAGCATGCTCCTGAATTTTTCAGCTTTCAGTTCCGCGTCCAAAGGGGTAAATAAGTTATTTCCCCACCTTATATCAGCCCTAAAACCCGAGTTTAAGCCTTTATAAAGGCAAAATTCACTCATTTTTCACAAATCCTCTCAATAACAAACCCTAACCCATCAAATTCAAGATTCAAGTCCCAAGAAATTCACCATAATTTTTTTAGAATTAACAATCAAGGTATGTTAGGTGTTCATCCTTGGATTTCCTTCCACCCTTGGAATTCAAAAACCCTTCCAAGTTAATAGTTTCATGAATTATATGTATTCATTGGGTTGTTTTCATGTTCATGTTATTTGTATGGGTTTTTAATTCAAGATTTAATTATAGTTATTTACCTAGAATTACATTAACTATAGGATAGTATCAGTAACGTCATGAATAGTAGAATTTACTCAGTTACAGAACTCAGTGAACTCAGTCCAGTTTAGTCAGTCAATATGATCAGTAACAATTCAGTCAAGCCTAGTACAGTCTAGTAATCAGTTCAATGTCTTTTCAGTTTGGAGAAGGATTCAGCCCCAAACGAACCCAGGAATAAGGGCATTTCTGCCAGCATAAGGTTTGACCCTTAGTAGCAGTCCTTGTGTTACAGAACTACGTAGCCATCATAAGGTAAGACTTCTTCCTGTCAGGCTTGGGTTGACGCAACCATATATATAAATTATGGGTCTTCCTTCTAGATTAGGGTTTACCCAACCCTGTTAGTATCCCTTGGTATGGTGCTAATACCCTTCTAATTGGGGTTACAGGTTGGACACCAACTAAGCTTATATTGGGGTATGTCGGTTAGATGAACACTCCCACAGTTATAGTTTTAGTTCTGGACTCAGTATAGAACTCAATTCAGTTTTATAGAATCAGGACTATCAGAAACAGTCACCGAACTATTAGTATTCAGTTATCAGAAATCTCAGATATCAGTCACTCAACTATCATAACTCAGTATTTAGTTTTAGTATAATCACGAATACAGTATATCTTTATAGTATTGCATACTCAGTATTTACAGTAGTCTCAATTATCCATGTACTCTCATTTAGTTATGTTCATATCATTCAGTCAGTCATCATCTTATACATATAAACCCATGTATATCAACCTACCCCACTTAGCATACCAGTACATTCAAAGTACTGATACATACCTTTTCTCTTATGCTATGATATTTTGTATCATAGGTTTGGATACACGAACTCCAGATCGTACTTAGCAGTTTAGATTATTAGCAGTGACTATAGTGGTAAGTCCTCATATTTCAAGGATTGAGTTATTCCTTTCTATATTTTAGTAGACTTATTTTATTTAGTTGTTAGCGTTAGTTGGGGACTTGTCCCATCAACTTCTCATCCAAATAGTTAGAGGCTTTCAGACTAGATTATTTCAGACAGTTGTTCAGTTTTCTTTTTAGTATTACATCAGTATTTTAGTATTGGTTTTCAATGTTTGTGAACCTTATGGCATTTTAGTTATACTTCCACATTATTGTAGTATTACTATTTAGTACTCACAGCAAACACCAGTCATAGGTTAGCTTGTGTTCCTTCAAGATCGTAAGCATCGTGTGACGTCCAGGGTACAGACTCAGAGCGTTACACATGGAGTTGTAATTTTGTCCATATTTTAATCATATTCCTTTCTTGGTGTAATATTGGATGAGATTATATGTTGTTTTGACTAATTGACAATGAAGTAATAACATTATGATCATGAAACCGTTCAAATAAGTTTACAAAGTGTTAATATCCCATCTATATTTTCATTAAATGAATGATTTGGGTATAAATATATTTTACAATCATTCAAATGCAAAGTAATCTCACATCAAGACACTATCTATTTAGCATGTTGCTTAATTATTTGACTATCTGGAGGCATCCTCGTTTCATTTTTCTTATTAATATTCTTTATATTTTTCTTCTTTCTCTAGTTAATTATGTGTTAACTTACTTTACTTTTCTTCCCTTCTTTCTTTTGTTGATCATGTATTAATGATCTTTACTTTTTTTACTTTGTATGAAAATTTGTTAGGAGTCCAAACGGACTCTTTCCCCTTCGTATTTCATGATGGACCAATAAGGCCCATCTATTTGTGTCAACCCCTTCAATTTTTTCAAGTCAAATTCATTTTTGGAGAAAGAAGTTGTCGTCAATGGAAAAAAATGGGGTCAAAACCCAGTGATGAAGTTGCAAAGATTTGGAGACTTGAAAAGTATCGATTCTTTTGTTATTATTGTATTTTTATTTATTTATTTGCTTATTCATTCATTTTGGGGCCTCGAATCCAAATTTGTAAATTAATATAGGTGAAGCAAATTTTTGGGCCTTCAAGGTCCAAAAACTAGTTTAGGACAGGTGAAGATGGGCCAAAAGCTCAAAGTGAGTAGTTTAGGATAGGTGCAAGTTGGCTATAAGCCCAAATTAGTTTAGGACAGGTTTTCATGGGTTTGGGCCTAAAGGTCTAGCTCTTGTAATTTTTCCCTTTCCCTTTTCTATGTTTATTTACTATTTGTTTCTTCAAACCTAGATAAATTTCCTACTAAGTCGTCAAATTAATTTTACACATGCTTTTTTCCTTTATTAATCACTTTATTTCCAAAAATCAACTTCTTTTTTTCAAAGTTAGTCAAAGGTGGTTATCAAATAGTCTGAACAATCGCAAGTTAGCGAATGCTTTAGGTTCCTTAAAAAACTTCCTAAAATGTTAATAAGAACCTCTTACCTGGGATTTCTTGAAAAGTCTAGGTCTTTTCTGTTTTAAGACTTAGAATTTTCTTTAAAAAGTTTTTTAATTTCTGTTCAAATAAATTAAGTGGCAACACTGTAATTTCTTATTTCAAATTTTCTTTAAGTTTTGAAATGGTTTAATAGTCAAAAACGGATAAAATAGAAATGGTGACTTTGTTGAAGAGTTTAACTAGGTTCTGATCAAATATTTGAATTAGTTTCTTTGACTAACTTTTGTAGTGTTTAAACTGTTTGTGTACGTATGTGTTTTAACTTTGAAAAATTGAACTGTTGCATTTCATAGCATGTTTCCCATTTGAAATATAAATTGTTTGGGGTTTTATGGATGTCCTAGCCCCTATTCTTTAATTCTAAATCAACTATTGGAAATACGACGGTTTATTGGCACGTTAGGCATCCGATGGCTGTTCATATTTCCAAACCCAAGTTGTCCGCTTGGGAACCTGGTCCAAACCTACTCTAGACACCTAGGATAGAGCAAACCAAAATCCTATTTTTAGCCATAAGCCTATGTGACTCAATACACAAGGTGATATTGGGCCCATTAGAAAATTTGCCCTGCGTCTATTATCTATGAGCCAATTACAGATGAATCATATTTATGTGTTGAAGAAATGTATGTTATTTTAATCCAATCCATTATCCTTTGAGGTATAGAAAGACTTATTTTTCTTGCTTTTGTGTAGCAATGGTTCAACCGTACCCTTGTAAAAGCTTCAAGATGGTTACCAGAACTGATAACTTCCTGAAAGCATGGTGAATCCATATAAATGCGAAAGATAAAGAAAATTTTTAGTACGCATATCAGGAATTTACCTTTGCTTATTGAGATGGACCCTTGGCCTGAAATGATCCATGTAATAACTAAATTTTGGGATGATGACAACACAATGTTCCACTTTGGGGAAGTTGAATTTACTCCCACTATTGAAGAAGTAATGTCTTGTTTTGAGAGCATTGATATGTGCAAAAAAAAAAAGATTGCACCCGACAATAACATTCTAGTCCCCATTGTATGAAACTGTCAAAAGATCAAGGATTCCTTTTCAATCAATAATAATACCTGGTTAGGGGAATGTGACAGGGAAAACATACCTTTTCATGAGTTGTATCAATGATTTGGAAGGTATAACATTTTTGAGTAATTCAGACATAAATTTTAATTGGAGTCAAAATGGAAAAAGAAAAGAGCATTTGCTTTTGCGTTGGGCTTACTTGGAACTACGGTGTTACCACAAGGAAAAAATGGCACCACTAATCTAAGAGTTATTATGGTGACACACCCTCTTCTATGGAATGGATTATGGTACCACTAAGGTATTCCACACCTTAGCCCTCGTGATGAAATATATCGGGCTTTGAGAAGATGTTAATATAGGCATCATTTCTTTCAATGATGTAACCTTATCTTACAATGGTGGATGATGAAGCATTTGTTAAAAGATCCTAGAGTGGAGCAGTGAGACCCCAAAACAAGGATAGATTATCTATCATCACATGGCATTTTATTGTCTCTACAAAGGTTTAAGAGGAGAGAAACTTTAGAATTTTCACTCAAAATTTTTGGGGAGTTAAGAGATGACAACGTCTAGTGGTCAGTTAAATAACTTCATCCAAGGAAGTACATTACTCGAGGGGACAAATGGCCTTTTTAGTACTTCTAGGTCTCAGGGGAACCCATCCTTATATCCCGATAGAGTCCTTAGGCAATTTGAAATCAAGCAAGAAACACTGTAAATGACACCTATGGTTAGATTCATCACTGAGTATGAAGAAGGTAAATCTTCACTCAAAAGTACATAGTAGATGGGTAGAGTAAAAAAATACAAAGAAAGTCTCTTTTATATCGAGTAAGTGATTGAAGAAGAATCTTGTAGGAGCATTGATCCTGGGTCCAAATGTGCCCACACAAATTATTAATATAGAATCAAAATATCATATTCGACTCTACAGGCTTTAGGACGAATTCCAAAAAAGTGAGATTGCACACCAGAAGATGAATATGGAGGATGCCTCAACCATACACTAGTTGAGAGAAGATTTAAAGCGAGTTAGGCAAAAGGTTGATAACGCTAGGTAGTGTTTGATTGATTTGGATGATTGTATGGTTTTTTAGATTGATAGTGTAGGGAAGATGACTAACGAGAGTAAAGTGCAGTTATGTGGGAGTCACCTAATCATCAACAGATATCACATATAGAAAGAGGTGGATAAATCTAAGAGGGAAAGTGCCAATAAAGAAACATCTAGGAGCTAGTTTTACTATCCCCTGAGCAGGACCTTGTTCTTTCTTTCATGTTATTTTCTCATTCCCTAAATATTGTATCCCTTTTATGCCACTTTTGTAACCATTTGTGTCCTTTTCATATATCTATGGAGATTTGGGGGGAATAATGGATTATTTTTAAAAGGCATATATTTTCTTCAAAAATCATTAGGACAACCCTTAGCTCAAAAGGGTCGCCCCAAGTAGGATATGGCTTATTATAATGTTGTTGTATGATATAACTAAAACTTGGCTTTCCTCAACTCCAAAAGAAAGAACCTATCTATAAAGGTGGTAGCAAACTCCTCCTGTTTTATAGCCCTGCATCTGCGACCCTATTTTTCTTCCACTACTTAAACCATATATGAGCTACATCCTGCAACTGATATAAAACCAACTCAACACTCTCACTAGAGGTTACCCTCATAATATATGTTACCTTCTGCACCATGTCAAGGAATTCCTGTGGGTCCTCTTCAGACTTAGACCCTATAAATGATGGAGGATTCATTCGATTGAAGTCCTGAATTCTATATGCAATAGTATTGGCCACTGGGTTGGCCTGAACAACAACTGGGCGTTCATTTTTGAGAGGCATGTACTATAAATAGAAGGGAAAATTGGATTAGATAGAGAGTTTAACTTGAGCTTATGCTCATTTGCATGACATGAATACTAAAAGAAGGGAAACTTTTCCTAAAAATGCCTTATAGCCTCTTTTCCATAAGTGTGGCGTCCTACACACCCATGCACAAGGCTCTATTTGAAGTGACTTTCAGACTCCCTAGAATCTTTAGGAACTTAGGCTCTGATACGAAGTTTGTAATGCCCCGAGTCTATACCCTAGACGTCACACAGTGCTTACAATCTTGAAGGACCACAACCTAACCCATGACTGGTACCTCTGTGAGAACTAATTTATGATATTGAAATCATAAGCGAAAGTAAAAACTGAAATGCCATAAGGTTCTCAAAATACTGAAATTATAAGTAAACGTACTGATAATAGCATCTAAAAAACTGAAAACTGACAATGCTATTCTGAAAGCCTCTAACTGTCTGAATATGGAGTTGATGGGATAAATCCCCAACTAACTCCGACTACTGAACTAACTGAAATACTGAAATGCTAAAATAAAATGTTATACTCGCAGGATGAGGACTCACTACTATAACAGCTACTGATAGCCTAAGCTGCTAAGTATAGTCAGGAACCTGAGCATCCAAACCTATGATATGAGACATCATAGCACAAAGAAAGAGTATGCATCAGTATGTGGGATATACTAGTATGCTATGTGAGGAAGGCTGATATACATGGGTTCATATGCATGAGATGATAACTGATTGAATAAACATCATGGAATAACTGAATAAGAGTACATGCAAAAACTGTATCTACTGATCGTGTTGAATATGCAATACTGTGCATATAACCACTGCCTGAATTAGACTGATACTGAAGTACTGAGTTTTGGTAATGAATACTAATAACTAAGGTTTATATTGATACTGAAGTACTGAATTTTGATGGCTAAGTAACTATTAACTAATAGCCATGGTTCTGTAGAACTATGTGAGTTCTTTACTGAATTCTGAGACTGAATACTGATTTTTGAGTATTAAATACGGAAACTATAACTGTGGGAGTGCTCATCTAACCAACATACCCCAATTATAAACTGAGTTGGGGTCCAACCTGTAACCCCAGTTGAAAGGGTGTTAGCAGCTTTCCAAGGGATACTAACAATATTGTGTCAACCCTAATCTGGTAGAAAGACTCATGAAATTTATATATGATTGTGTCAACCCTATTCTGGCAGAATGGAGACTTACCTTACGCTGGCTATGTAGTTCTGTAACACAGGTAATACTACTAAGGGTCAAACCCTCTGCTGGAAGGAATGCCCGCATCCTCGGATTTACTCGGTGTTGAATCCTACTCCCAACTAAATAGACATTGAACTGGTCACAAGACTGCACTAGGCTTGACTGAACTAATACTGATCGTGTTGACTGACTGAACTGGATTGAGTTCTGTAAATGATTGAGTACTACCGCTCATGACATTACTGAGATTATTTTGTAGCTACTGTAATTCTAGATAAACAGTTAGATTGTTGGATATTGAATACCCCTAGGACTCGATAACATCAATAGTAAAACATGGAAAAATCTTGAAGGCATTACATTAGTTACTTGTCCACCATGCATTCATTTAGATATTTTGTCAAACACTTGAGAGGCATGAACTTGCACATGAATAGGACCACATAATAACATGTCATGAATTCACTACTCAATTTACATAGGCATTCTATCAAACACTTAGGGAGCATAATTAATACACATGGAATTCATCAAGATATAAACATCATGGCTACAACACTCAACTTGCAATTCAAGGGTTTAACATGAGTGTCACATAATTTGGACTACTTGCAAATTAAGTCACTTGAAACTTGTAACGAGTGTTCGTTTGAAAACCACACATCAATACATACATGAACACAATCCAATTCAAACATGTAAATCTTGAAATTAATAAATTTGTGGTTTAA
Organism: Capsicum annuum; assembly: GCF_002878395.1. Classification (NCBI taxonomy): domain Eukaryota; kingdom Viridiplantae; phylum Streptophyta; class Magnoliopsida; order Solanales; family Solanaceae; genus Capsicum; species Capsicum annuum. The sequence continues at coordinate 177,050,166 of NC_061114.1, read as the reverse complement.
AAAGAGGTTCATGGACTACAAGGGTGGAAGGATACCCAAGGATGAACACCTAACATACCTTGATTATTAATTTCAGGAAAATTATGATGTGTTCTTGAGACTTGATTCTTGATCTTGATGAACCTAGGGCTTGTTCTTGAGAGGGTTTTGAGAATAATGAGTGTATTTAGCCCTTTAGGATATTAAATCTCGTATTTTAGCTGAATTGGGTGAGGGTAAAAGGACCCAAAATGCCCTTGGAAACTCAAAATTCAACGCACAAAAATTGCCCAACGATGCGATTGAAGATGCGCCACATTAATAAGATCAATGCGATTATCGATTCTTCGCATTGATGGGTACAATGTGGTAGACAATGCGATGCGTTAATATCGAGTTGCCTTGCTATTTTTCCCATCCAAACATGACCCAAACAAAATATAAAAATTCTGAAACTCACCCAATATGACCTATTGACATCCCTGATCATGAATCAACTTGAAAATCAATATTCTAAGGTCGGAAAGATCAAAAACAAGATCATCCAATTTAGAAGGCTAAAATGATTCTAAATATCAACACTTAGCTAATATTTTCTAAGTCTGGAACCTCTTTTGGCATGCTTTATATGACTGAAACAACTGGAATTTTGTGGGGTCTTACAATATATCCCCTTTGGGAACATTCATACTCGAATAAGATTGACTAAACTGAGAGTATCTGAGGAATTATACTTACACTGACATACATAACTGAAGCATGACTGAATTCTAAAGACATGACACATAACTGAACTTTTTGTGAATGCATGAATTATATGAGAATGTTATGCAGCTGTACATGGAATAAATTAAATCTAAGGAAAACTGTTACCTTAGGCTGAGTTTGAGTTTGCGGAGAAGAGGTGAGCATACTTGGTTCGCATGTCTGCTTCTTCTTCCAGAGTAGCTCCCTTAACGAACAGATTCCGCCAAAGAATTTTGACCAAAGGAACTTTTTGTTCCTTAGTCTGCAAATCTGATGATCAAGGATTTCGAATGGAAATTCCTCATAAGAGAAACTGTTCTGAATATCTACACTCTCTATAGGGACTACAACTGTTGGGTCACCAATGCTCTTCTATAGCAAGGAGACATGAAACACTTGGTGCACTGATGCTAAGTCTATAGGAAACTCAAGTTCATAAGCTACCTTACCGAAATGACTAAGAATCCTATAAGGACCAACATATCGGGGACTAAACTTCCCCTCTTGCCAAATCTCATCACTCCCTTCATGGGAGAGATTTCCAAATACATAAAGTCACCAATCTCAAACTCGAGATCTTTTCTTCTCACAACTGCATACGATTTTTGTTAGTTCTGAGCTATCTTAAGGCTCTCTCTGATTAACTGCACTTTCTCTAAGGTATCAAACACCAATTTAGGCCCTACTAATATGGCCTCACCTACTTTAAACCAACCAATGGGAGATCTACATCTCCTAACCTAAAGTGTCTCAAACGGAGCCATCTGAATGTTGGAATGATAGTTGTTATTATACACGAACTCAATCAAAGTTAAATGGTCATCCCAACTGCCCTTAAAGTCAACAACACATGCTTTCAATATATCTTCTAAGGTCTGAATGGTCCTTTCTACTTGACCATCTATCTAAGGGTGAAAGGTCGTACAGAGGTGAACTTGGGTACCAAGAACCTTTTGGAAGGCTTTCCAAAAATAAGAGATGAACTCCGTACCTCTATATAAAATGATAGACAATGAGACACCGTGCAATCTGAACAACTCTCTAACATCTATCTTGGCATAATCCTCAGCTGAATAAGAGGTATGAACTAGCAAGAAATGGGCTCATTTGGTCATTCTGTCCACAATAACCTAAATCAAATCTTGTTGATGACGAGTACGAAGAAAACCTGTCACGAAGTCCATGTTCACTTTCTCCCACTTCCATGTGGGAATATTAAACTCCTGTATAGACCCACTAGGCTTTTGATGCTCAATTTTAACATGCTGACATGTAAAGTACTTAGCCACAAACTCTGTAATGTCTCTCTTCATCCCACTCCACCAATAGACTTGCCGCAAGTCATAGTACATCTTAGTGGCCCCTGGGTGAATTGAGTAACGCGCACCATGCTTTTCTGCAAGAATCCACTGCCTCACGCCATCCATACATGGCACACACAGTATACCTTGGCAACGCCAGACACCATCTCCCCCTTAGGAGAAAACCTCTACTTTCTAATCTCTGACTGACTCTTTTAGCTTAACTAAATTGGTATCTCTGTCCTGCTTCTCTTTTACTTTGGTAACCAAAGATGATTTCAAACTATTCTGCACCCAAACACTACCCTCAGCTGAATCAACCAAACAAAAATCTAGTCTAGCAAGTTGATTAACTTCCTAAACTAAATTTTTCTTACCAACACTACCCATGGACAATCTACTGAGAGCATCAGCCACTATATTTGCCTTGCCTAGGTGATACAGAACACTCATGTCATCTTCTTTCAACAATTCTAACCACCTTCTCTAATGCAAATTCAATCTTTCTGAGAAAATACATACTGTAAGATTTTGGGGTGTGTGAATACATCAACATGCACCCCATATAAATAGTACCTCCAAATCTTTAAGGCAAACATAACAGCTGCTAACTCTAGATCATGGGTGGGATAATTCTTTTCATGGGGCTTAATTTGTCTGGAGGCATAGGCGACAACCTTACTTTTCTTTATCAAAACACATCCCAAATCAACTCTGGATGTATCATAATACACAACAAACCTATCTGAACCGTCGGGCAAAGTCAAAGTTAGGGTTGTAGTAGGTCGAGTATTAAACTCCTGAAAACTCTTCTCACAGGAATCTGACCACTAAAATATGACTTTCTTTTGAGTCAATCTGGACATAAGGGATGCAACAGATGAAAATCTTTCAACAAACCATCAGTAATAGCCAGCCAAACCCAAAAAACTCCTGATATCTAATAGAGAGATGGGTCTGAGCCAATTTCTCACTATATCAATCTTTTGAGGATCAACTCTAATGCCATTACCGAAAACTATATGGCTAAGAAAAGCTACTGTCCTTAGCTAAAATTTCCATTTACTGAATTTTGCTAACAACTGGTGGGCTTTGAAGGTCTGTAATTCTATTCTGAGATGGTCTACATGATCATGTTCACTGTAGGAGTAGACAAGAATGTCATCTATGAAAACTATGATGAACATGTCTAAGTACTACTTGAACACTCTGTTAATCAAGTCCATAAAAGCTATTGGGGCATTGGTAAGACCAAATAACATGACTAGACATTTGACGTGACCATACCGAGTTTTGAAAGTTGTTTTCAAAATGTCACATTCTCTGACTCTGAGTTGATGATAGCCTTATTTGAGGTCTATCTTAGAAAAGTAACTGGCACCCTGAAGTTGGTCAAATAAGTCATCGATTCTAGGAAGTGGGTACTCATTCTTGATGGTGACTTTGTTTAACTAACGGTAGTTAAGACATATACTTAGAGAACCATCTTTCTTATGCACCAATAGAACTAGTGCCCCACGGGAAAACACTGGGCTTGATGAACCCCTTATCTAGGAGAACTTTCAACTGCTCTTTTAATTCTTTATGTACAGTTGGATCCATTCTATATAGCAGAATAGAGATAGGCTGAGTGTCTATAAGAAAGTCTATTTTAAAGTCAATTTTTCTTTCGGGAAGAACTCTGGAAAGATCTTTAGGGAACACATCTGAAAATTCACCTACTACTAGAACTGACTCAAGATTAGGGGTCTCTAAACTAGAGTCTTTAAATCAAATGAGATGGTAGACACACCCTTTGGATATCATTTTTCTCGCTCTAAGGTATGAAACAAGCTGACCCCTAAGTGCTAAAGTATTACCCCCTCCATTCTAGGACAGGTTAATTGGGGAACTGAAAATGGACAACTCTATTTCAACAATCAATTGAGGCATAGCATGAATGAAGCTAATCTATGCCGAGAATGACATCAAAATTTGTTATCTCTAACTCTACTAAGTCTGCTGAATTAACTTTCTAAAATACCATAATCAGACAGTTTCTGTATACTCGATGGGCTATGATAGACTTACCCACTGGGGTAGAGACTGAGAACGTCTCTGCTAAGATTTCAGGACTGATTCTAAAGACAACAGCTATATAAGGAGTTACAAAAGACAAAAAAACTCCTGGATCTAGTAAAGCATAAACATGTAAATGATAAACTTGTAATGTACCAGTGACCATATTAGGAGAACTTTCCTGATCCTTTCTGGAATGAAGTGCATAGAGTCTATTTTGTAGTTGCCCACTGGTGGCACTAGAAGCATCACCCTGCTAAGACGGGCGATCAGACTGAGCTGGGGGATGATTATGCTGACTCTACGAACCCACCTGAGGATATTCCCTGACCCTATGACCTAGCTTGCCATATCTAAAACATACATCACTGCCAGCTCTGCAGTTATCCTAATGGTTTTTGCCATGCTTCTGGCAAAGTGGATTTGTTTGGGAACTGCTAACACTACCCTAAGACTTAGAGCCTAGTTCCCCATCCTTATTAATATTTTTGAATTTAGGCACCAAAGAAATAGCTAAGGATAGAGATTGAACTAAAAATTTTGGGTGGAACTGGGGATGATTACCACCCTCTGACATAGGCTGAGTAAAGGTGATGCTACTTGTTCTAGCGCTTTTGTTCTCCCTCTCTTTCTCTTTAGTCTTCTGCTCCTCTATCTTTTGAGCATGGACCATCAACCTGGCCAAGTCCATCTCCTTAATCATTATTGTGGTCCTATATTCCTTCACCACACTATCAGACACACCGAACACAAACTTACTCATATTAGATCTGCTATCAGCTACCATATAAGGAGCATATCTAGATAACTAAGTAATACTCATTCACTGTCATGCTGCCCTGCTTCAAGTTAATGAACTCTAGAACCTTGGCTTTCCTTAACTCCAATGGAAAGAACCTATCGAGAAAGGCGATAGAAAACTCCTCCCATTCTATAGGCCCTGCATCTGCGACCCTATCTGCCTTCCACTACTTAAACCATGTATGAGCTACATCCTACAACTGATATACAATTAACTCAGCACTCTCACTAGCGGTTACCCCCATAATATTTGCTACCTTATACACCAGTCAACGGAGTCTGAGTTTGCAGAGAAAAAGTGAGTATACTTGGTTCGCATGTCTGCTTCTATTTCCCAAGTAGATCCCTCAACGGACTAATTCCGCCAAAGAATTTTGACCAAAGAAACTTCTTTATTCCTTAGTCTACGAATCTGCCGATCAAGTATTTTGATTGGGACTTTCTCACAAGAGAGACTGTTCTGAATATCTAAACTCTCTATAGGGACTACAATTGTTGGGTCACCAATGCACTTCTTTAGCAAGGAGACATGAAACACTAGGTGCACTGACGCTAAGTTTGCAGGCAACTCAAGCTCATAAGCTACCTTACCAAAATGACTAAGAATCCTATAAGGACCAACATATCAGGGGATAATCTTCCCCTTCTTGTAAAATCTCATCACTCCCTTTATTGGAGAGATTTTTAAATACAAGAAGTCACCAATCTAAAACTTAAGATCTTTCCTTCTCACATTTGCATACGATTTCTATTGCCTCTGAGCTGTCTTAAGCCTCTATCAGATTAACTGCACTTTCTCTAAGGCATCAAACACCAAGTAAGGCCCTACTGCTGTGGCCACACCTACTTCAAACCAACCAATGGGAGATCTACATCTCCTAACATAAAGTGTCTCAAATAGAGCCATCTGAATACTGGAATGATAGTTGTTATTATACTCGAATTCAATCAAAGGTAAGTGGTCAACCCAACTGCCCTTAAAGTCAACAATACTCGCTCTCAACATATCTTCTAAGGTCTGAATGGTCCTTTCTGCTTGACCATCTGTCTGAGGATGAAAGGTTGTACTGAGGTGAACTTGGGTACCAAGACCCTTTTAGAATGCTTTCCAAAAATAAGAGGTGAATTGCGTACCTCTATCTAAAATGATGGACAATGAGACACGGTACAATCTGAACAACTCTCTAACATAGAGCTTGGCATAAGCCTCGGCTAAATAAGAGGTATAAACTAGCAAGAAATAGGCTGATTTGGTCATCCTGTCCACAATGACCCAAATCGAATCATGCTGACAACGAGTACGAGGTAAACCTGTCATGAAGTCCATGTTCACTTCCTCCCACTTCCATTTGAGAATAATGAACTCCTGCATAGACCCACTAGACTTCTGAATCTCAATTTTAACCTGTTGACACGTAGAGCACTTAGCTACAAACTCTGCAATGTCTCTTTTCATCCCATTCCACCAATAGACTTCCCATAAGTCGTGGTACATCTTGGTTGCCCCTGGGTGAATCAAGTAATGCACACCATGATCTTCTGTAAGAATTTGCTACCTCACACCATCCACACATGGCACACATAGTCTACCCTGGCAATGTAGCACACTATCCTAACAGACTGACTCTTTCAGCATAACCAAATTAGGATCTCTTTCCTGCTTTTCATTTACTTTGGAAAACAAAGATGATTTCGAACTGCTCTGCACTCAAACACTACCCTCAGCTGAATCAAACAAAGGAACACCTAGTCTAGGAAGTTGATGAACTTCCTGAACTAACTTTTTCTTACCATCCTTAACGTGAGCATAGACAATCTACTAAGAGCATCAGCCACTACATTGGCCTTGCCTGGGTGATACAGAACACTCATATCATCATCTTTCAACAATTCTAACCACCTTCTCTGACATAAATTCAATTCTTTCTGAGAAAATACATACTATAAACTTTTATTGTCAGTGAACGCATCAACATGCACCCCATACAAATAGTGCCTCCAAATTTTTAAGGCAAACACAACAGCTACTAACTCTAGATCATGGGTGGGATAATTCTTTTCATGGGGCTTAAGCTGTTAAGAGGCATAGGCCACAACCTTACCTTTCGTCATCAAAATACGTCCCAAACCAACTATGGATGTATCATAATACACAACAAACCCATCTTAACCATCGGGCAAAGTCAAAACTGGGGATATAGTGAGTCGAGTCTTCAACTCCTAAAATCTATTCTCATTAGAATCTGACCACTGAAATTTGACTTTCTTTTGAGTTAATATGGACATAGTGGATATAATTGACGAAAATCCTTCAACAAACCGTTGGTAATAGCCAGACAAACCCAAGAAACTCCTAATATCTATCGGAGAGATAGGTCTGGGCCAGTTTCTCACCACTTTGGTCTTTTGAGAATCAACTCCAACTCCATCACCGAAAACTATGACCAAGGAAAGCTACTATCCTTAGCCAAAATATGCATTTACTGAATTTAGAGAACAACTGGTGGGCTCTGAGGGTCTGTAATTCTATGCTGAGATGGTCTGCATGATCATGTTCATTGCGGGAGTAGAAAAAAATGTCATCTATGAAGACTATAATGAACATGTCTAAGTACTACTTGGACACTCTGTTCATCAAGTTCATAAAAACTACTGGGGCATTGGTAAGACCAAATAACATGACTAGAAATTTGAAGTAACCATATCGAGTTTTGAAAGTTGTTTTCGAAATGTCACATTCTCTGACTCTAAGTTAATGATAACCTGATCTGAGGTCTATCTTAGAAAAGTAACTGGCACCCTGAAGTTGGTCAAATAAGTCATCGATTCTAGGAAGTGGTTGCTTGTTCTTGATGGTGACTTTGTTCAACTAACGGTAGTCAATACAAATTCTAAGAGAACTATCTTTCTTATGTACAAATAAAACTGGTGCACCCTACGGGGAAATACTAGGCCTAATGAACCCTGTATCTAGGAGATTTTTCAACTGCTCTTTTAATTCTTTAAGTTCAATTAGAGTCATTCTATATGGAGGAATAGAGATAAGCTAAGTGTCTATAAGAAGGTCTATTCTCAAGTCAATTTCCCTTTTGAGAGAAACTCCGAGAAGATCTTCTACATGAAAGACATGCTCGTCCAGGGGATCTGCCTGAACAGGCGGAGGTATTGGCTGGCTTCCAGTTCTTCTTCTATTGGTCTTTTTAGAAGTAATAGTCTATAAACAAAAGGGAAAATTAGATTAGACAGAGATTTTAACTTGAGCTCATGCTCATTCGCACGACATAAATACTGAAAGAAGGGAAACTTTTTCTAAAAATGCCTCATAGCCTCTTGTCCCTAAGTGTGACACGTTACACACCCATGCATAAGACTCTATTTGGTGCGGCTTTCAGACTCCCTAGGACTCTTTAGAACCTTAGGCTCTAATACAAAGTTTGTAATGCCCCGAGTCTACAACCTGGATGTCACACGGTACTTACAATCCCGAAGGACCACAACCTAACCCATGACTAGTACCTACTAAAAACATAAGTGGAAGTAAAAACTAAAATTCCATAAGGTTCTCAAAATACTAAAATAATAAGTGAACGTAAAACTAAAGTGCCATAAGTTTCTCAAAATACTGAAATAATAAGTGAACGTACTGATAATAGTATCTAAAAAACTAAAAACTGAATGTGCTAGTCTGAAAGCCTCTAACTATCTGAATATGGAGTTGATGGGATAAGTCCCCAACTAACTCCGACTACTGAACTAAATAAAATACTGAAATGCTAAAATAAAATGTTATACTCGCAGGATGAGGACTCACTACTATAACAGCTACTGATAGCCTAAGCTGCTAAGTACAGTCAGGAACCTGAGCATCCAAACCTATGATAGGAGACATCATAGCTCAAACAAAGAGTATGCATCAGTTTGTAGGATATACTGGTATGCTATGTGAGGTAGGCCGGTATACATGGGTTCATATGCTTGAGATAATAATTGACTGAAAGAACATCATAGAATAACTAAATAAGAGTACATGAAAAAACTGTAACTACTGATCGTGCTGAATATGCAATACTGTGCATATAACCTTTGCCTAAATTAGACTGATATTGAAGTACTGAGTTCTGGTAACTAAATACTAGTAATTGAGGTTTAGACTAATACTGAAGTACTGGATTTTGATGACTAAGTAACTGTTAACTGATAGCCATGGTTCTGTAGAACTATCAAAGTTCTTTACAAAATTCTAAGACTGAATACAGATTTCTAAGTAATAAATACTAAAACTGTAACTGTAGGAGTGCCCATCTAACTGATATAACCCAATTATAAATTGAGTTAGGGTCAAACCTGTGACCCCACTTGGAAGGGTGTAAGAACTTTGCCAAGGGATACTAACAATGTAGTGTCAACCCTAATTTAGCAGGAAGACTCATGAATTGTATATATGATTGTGTCAACCCTAATATGGTAGGAGGACGACTTACCCTACGTTTGTTATGTAGTTCTGTAATACAGGAAATGCTACTAAGGGTCAAACCCTCTGCTGGTAGGAATTCCCCTATCCCTGGGTTCGCTCGGTGCTAAATCCTACTCCCAACTAAATAAATACTGAACTGATCACTAGACTATACTAGGATTGACTAAACTGATACTGATCGTATTGACTAACTGAACTGGACTGAGTTCACTAAGTTCTGTAACTAACAGAGTACTACTGCTTGTGACATTACTGAGATCATTTTGTATCTACTGTAATTCCAGGTAAATAGCTAGATTGTCGGGTATTGAATACCCCTAAGACTCGATAACATCAATAGTAAAACATGGCAAAATCTTGAAGGCATTACATTAGTTACTTGTCCAGTATGCATTCATTTAGACATTTTGTCAAACACTTGAGAGGCATGAACTTGTACATAAATGGGACCACATGTAACATGTCATAAATTCACTACTCAATTTACATAGGCATTCTATCAAACACTTGGGGAGCATAATTAATGCACATAGAATTCATCAAGATATAAATATCATGGCTACAACACTCAACTTGCAATTCAAGGGTTTAACATGAGGGTCACATAATTCTACATACTTGCTAATTAATTCACTTGAAACTTGTAATGAGTGTTGGTTTGAAAATCATAAATCAATACATACATAAAGACAATCTAATTCAAACATATAAATCATGAAATCAATAAACTTGTAAAAAGGGGTTCTTAGACTCCAAAGGTGGAAGGAAACCCAAAGCTGAACACCTAACATACATTGATTATTAATTTCGTGAAAATTGTGATGAGTTCTTAAGACTTCATTCTTGAGCTTGATGAACATAGGGTTTGTTCTTGAGAGGTTTTCGAGAATAATGAGTGTATTTAGCCCTTTAAGATATTAAATCTCGTGTTTTAGCTGAATTAGGTGAGGGGAAAAGGACCTAAATTCCCTTGGAAACTCAAAATTCAACACACAAAAACTGCCAAGTGACGTGATTAGTGACACGATGTGTCGATGGGATTGATGCAATCACCGATGCATCGCGTCGATGAGTGCAATGTGGTAGACAACGCGATGCATCAATATCGCGTTGGCTTGCTATTTTGCCCATCCAAACATGACCCAAACGAAATCCAAAAATTATCTAGCTCACCCAATATGACCTATTGATATCCCTGATCATGAATCAACTTAAAAATTGACATTTTAAGGTCGGAAAGATCGAAAACAAGATCATCCAATTTCAAAGGATAAAATGATTCTAAGTCTTAACACTTGGCTGAAATTTTCTAAGTCTGGAACCTATTTTGGTATGCTATATATGACTGAAACAACTGGGATTTTGCGAGGTATTACAGGATCAGCTCGCCTATGATGAAAAAAACTCTATGTGGTTACTTCTTGTACAATATCTTGCATTGTTTATCATGTATGTGATCTAACACATCTGCCTTTGAGTTATTTTACTTTGCAGATAATAGAAACCTACTTTATGTTGAAATAAGTTGGTTAAACATCCTTACTTCACCTAGTCAAAAGCTATTAAAGTCCCATCCCCTAGCCATAAGTCAAATTTAACTAAAAGTGATGAGGATAACACACTAGCCATTGGGACAATATGATAACATAGCAAAGCAAGACAATTGTTAAACTTGCGAGAAAACTGGAAATGCTCCAAGAGGAGATGAATTATACTAGAGATTTGGCTAATATGGCCATCACCATCAATGCCCATGTCCTAAGAGGACACAGGCTTCCACTCCAAATTTCTCCCCTTAATACTCCTATTCTCGAAAATCATCCAACTAGCATATCATCCGCCTCCGCTTTCCAATTGCCCATAGATCTCAGAATCAATAATCCACTAGTTCGTGTTGGCTAAAACACCAATCGACAAAACAACCCAAATGTTTATCATCAACATATTCCATCCCTAAATCAGCAAAATCTATCTCCAAATCCACAAAATCCACCTCTAAATCCATAAAATCCATCTCCAAATCCATAAAATCCATTTTCAAAACCAAAAAATCATTTTCAACTCTACAAAATTCGTCCTTAATTCTATAAAATCCCTCTCAAATTCCACCAGACCACTCTCAAATTCCATAAATTATCCTTAATCTCCAAAATATTTTCCCTACCTACCACTCAACCTCCTCTCATCCTCAAAATCAAGCTACCATCTTAAATTCTTCTTATGTCATTACATCTCCTAACATTTCCAACACCTTTTCTAATTTTGAGGTAGACCATTATGAGTAGAAAGAAAGGAATATAGGATAAAGCATGAAAATAAATTTCTGGCCATGAATGAAGAGATTATGAGAATCAAGAAATCTCAAGGGATAGGGGATAGTGATGGTTTGGAGTGCGATAATCTGTGTGTTCACCCTGGTGTAGATTACTAGAAAGGTACAAGATCCCTAAACTCAAAGTGTACAACGACACTAGAAATCGATTGGCTCATCAAAGAAGGTATTGTGATCAAATGGTTAGGGTAGGAAGAAATATGCCATTACTAATGTACCTATTCAGCTGAAGCTTAAGCGGCAAAGCTTTAGATTGGTTTATGTATCAGGAACTAAAAAGATTGTCTAGTTGAAGGTTATTGGCTAAAAGCTTTCTTGATAGGTTTGTATTTAACATCAAAATTATCCCTGACAGACACTCACTAGATCGGATTAAGTAGAAGAATAATGAGTGTTTCCGAGACTATGCCTTCCATTGGATAAAAGAGGTTGCTAAGGTAAAACCTCTCATGTCTAAATAGGAAATGCTGTCATTATTCTCTCGTGCTCAAGAGGGAGAATTTTATAATAGGATAGTATCAGTGGCCAGGGCAACATTCGCATATTTGGTAAAATTGGGAATCGCTAGAAGAAGACATTTGAATAGGGAAGATTCTCAAAACCCCAACATCATCTGAGTCTTCTGTGTTTACCAAGAAAAAAAGGGAAGATGTGACTACGATCTCTATTAATTTTATTGCTAAATTAAAGAAGAAGAAATTCAAGCCCAGGAACATTCTTTCTTCTCCACTGCCCCTCAGTCTTCAATCTGTATTCTATGCCCAACCCCAATACTAAGCTCCACTTCCAAATATCCAATCCCAATACAAAGCTCCACTTCCAAATATCAAATTCCAATACCAAGCTCTATAGCCAAATGTCCTACCCCACTACCGAGCTCCACAACTAAATATTTTAACCCAATATCAAGTTTCATAACCAAATTATTAGCCTTATGTCCATGCCAACCTTCCAATCCACCAAATGAACATCCAAGAACCTCCAAACTATATTCAAGTACCTCCTCCCGCTAATCAAAACCATTATAATCTCCCTCGTCCAAACTTAGAAAAAAAACTCCTCGAAACTTCATGCCATTATCTGAGTGTCGTACCTAACTCTTCGGAAGATTAAAAGCAACCGGTTATTTACACCCTATCCAACAAAAACATACCAATCTTAATTCTTAATTTTTTTATACCGATGAAAGTTTCGTCTATTATTCAGGAGCGACTGAGTACAATATCAAAAATTATGTTTACCTTAAACATAAGATCTAAGACTTGATCAAAAGGTTATTAACCACCAATCACCTATGTTAGATATTGACATATCCATTTACTAATCATGGGGGAGCCATGGTTAACATGATCAAAAAAGAAGGCGGATGTGTGTCTAACAAGGCTATTACTAAGATGGATTCAGAAAAGTCCAAAATAATAGAAGGAGTGGAGAAGAAAGAGAAAGCCATGCACACTTTTAAGTGTTAATGAAAGACCCCCATTTGTAGTGATGACTGCCCTAACTCAAGTGTATATTCTACCACCACCTAGAAAAGACTTTATTGTAGAGACTGTTGCTACTCAAGAGATGACATGATCTAAACGATACTATATTCCTGAAGATTTGAAAAATAGGAAGGATTCGCAGAAAAGGCCAATTACTGAAGGGGAGGCTAAAGAATTTTGGAGGCGTATGCAGCCAAAGGAGTATTAAATTACTAAGAATTTAGAAAAAAATCCAACCCAGATTTCTATTTAGGCACTATTAATGAGTTCACAATACCACCGATAAGCTTTATTGAAGTCCTAGATGAAGCATATGTTCTCCCAGGCACGAGTGTTGAAAATATGGCTACAATGATAAGGAATATTATGGGAAGTCACTACATATCGTGACTTTATGATTAATCAAGTATTGATAGATGACAGATCTGATTTGAATATTTATCCTCTTTCTACATTGGATCAAATGGGCTATGACTTGGGAAAGGTTCGCTAAAGCCATGGTAATATGCGAGCTTTTGATGGAGGAAAAAGAGATACTATAGGTGAAATTAACTTTTACATCTAGATGGGACCTGTTGAATTCAATGCTAAATTTTATGTTACTATTCATCCTAGTTACAATCTACTTCTGGGGAGGTCGTGGATTCATGGTGCAAAAGCAGTTTTGTCAACTCTTCATCAATTATTGAAGTTTATTTGGGAAAACCATGAGGTAGTCATTCAAAGAGAAGGAAGCCATTTAAGTCATCCCAACGGTTATGTGCCTGTGATTGAATATATTCAAAGGGGTAGTAGTTTTTATACGGTTGAAATTGTAAATGCTGCAGAGAATGATCTGGCACCCCAAATGCCTATGCCCTCCATATATAAGATGATGGCGTCTGTGATGTTAAGAAGTGGGTTCAAGCCAAGTCAGGGCTTAGAAAAGAATTTGGAAGGAATCATTGAGCCGATCGTGATCCCCAAAAACTCATTTAGATATGGGTTAGGGTACCAACCAACAAAGAAAGATAAAAATGAAGATAAGTCAAAGATGGGTCTACCCAAGCTATTACCACTCATGTACTAGTTATTTCCTGTATGTGAGGTGTCAATAGATGATGGTCTTAGGGATGGAATTGGAAATCTGTTTGAAGAATTCAATGCCATATGAGAAGATTTTTGAGAGGCTAGTGGGGTGAGGAGGGTTGCACTAGGAGACTTTGCAGAATTGGACCTCCACTCCACTCATGAATCGTCGCCCGTTGTGGCAAATAAAAATGACAAATACTAGTAATTTTAAAAATTGGTGATGATCCGGAGGAGGCCCCACGATCCACCCTGTTTACGTCTCATATCTCTTTTTTTGTATTTTTACTATTTTAAAAAAGGCATGGGCTCATACTTGTACAAGTCATAAGCCATAGTTTGTAAATATTTCCTGAATTTTAATGAAAAGGCCTCACTTTATCTAAAAAGTTATTTTGAAGTATGATCATATTTATTTTACTATTTTGTTATCATTTGACTTGGTTTGTTTGTCTATTTTAGTAACAATAATTTAAACCTTCCAATGTCATGTCATGTCAAAGGCTAAATGCACAAAGCAGGGTGAGTAATGATGAATTGAAAGACTATGATGAGGAGCAGTTAGTGGAATATATAGAAGAATTTAAAAATTAGGAGAAGCCCAACCTGGAGGAAAATAAAATAGTCAACATGGGAGACCACAATGAAGTCAAGAAAACAAGAGTTAGTGTTCACCTAATAGGGGCACAGAAAAGAGAACTCATCCACTTGCTATGGGAATACATTGACATATTTGTTTTTTTCTACGATGATATGAATGGGAATACATTGACATATTCATTTGATAAACAACTCTTGTTCCTTGTTTCTTGTCACACTTATGTGGATAGATAAGTTAGCTCTTTCTTGAAAGGTTGTTCGAGTGAAAGGGATGTGAGGTGCTTAAGTTGTTTGTTCTTACCATCATATGATCTTGTTCTTGGTAGCACTTTAAGTGATCATAACTCTTTTCATTCCATTTTCTTCATTTGTAAGCATAATTATGTTGGTGCTAAGTATGTCTTGTGTGTAAACATGGTTTCTTGTGAATGGAAGGGTAATCTACACCATAATGACTCCTTGATTCTATCCTTAGTTGTTCCAAAATGTGATGATTCTTTTGGTAACATGGTTAATGGAACTAACTGAGGAGAATTTGTTGATCCTTATCATAGCCAACTCTTTTGCACTTTAAATGTTGGCTTCCCTTCTATTGTCTTGAAAGATATTTGGTTATATGTGAAATAGGTGTCTCCTTGGCATGGATGTTTTTATTTTAACCCATGTGCTAACCCTCGTGCCTCGAGAAAATGTTGGTTGTGTTTTCTTCTCTTATGTTTAAAGGTTGTAGATTTGAGGACGAATCTTCTTCAAGAAGGAGTGGATGATGCAATCCAAATGGCCTCCAGATTGCTAGAGAAGATGATACACTTGATGACTTCTTGTTGGCTATCAAAAGGCATCCATTAGATGATTATGATTATCAAGGAGGCTCAAGGGACGTTAGAGAGGCCAATGGAAGACAAAACGGGGATAAAAAGCCCCCAAGAAGATGAAATGCGCCCCATCCGTTTTGAAGGTGCGCCTAACCCACTCTAGATCTACTAGAGCAGGTTAAAACAGCCCACTACACCTTGGGGATATGCCCCATATTCTCAATCATGTGCCTAATGGGTTTCTATGTGTTTGTCTTTCTTAAATGGGTCACTTTTAGGCCCATATGATGTAATAACTTAGCCTAGGCTATAAATAGGACTTCTCTTTCATTTAGTAGGTAGATTATTGATGAATTATGAATATGAACACTTGTGAGAGTGTGAGGCAAGTGTGGCATCGCTTTTATTGATACTTTATTTAGAAATGGGATTGCTTGGGAATCGATTCCCTTGAGGTCTACGTGCGATTTAGGTGCTTTGTTTGAAATATTGATTAAGAGTTTAGGGTTTGAGATACCCTTTATTTGCTTTCAATTCCTTTCATTGCATCTATCTTACTACTTTTTCATTCTATTTTTATCTTTCTATTCGTATCTTAGTTGTAGTTTTCGATTCCATAGTTAGTTCGTATATCAGTTTGCCCAGGGTTACTTGCATCCACCCTACCCAAATGGAGGGGGCAGTTGTTGACACTTAATTTTTGCCCTCCACGACTAAGTTTAATTTTGAGTTTCTTTGATTTTAAATAAAATTATAACATTTATTTTATTCTGATAAAAACTTTTCAAAGTATTTATTTGAGTAATTTTTTCATTTTAAGTAACGATTATATATATTTTTTTGTAATCGCACATACAAAATCATATAATTTCGTTATTTAAATGATTGTTTTACGAAAAAATAAACTTTAACAAAGGATTATCTTGAAAATTGATTCAAATGGTTAAAATCTTGATCTAAATATAATTTACTCTCAAAAATAAATTATTTGAAAAAATATTTGCTTGATTTGATTGAATCAAGAAGCTTGGGATTGAATTGATTGTTAATTTATTTCAAATGTTGTTTTAATTTATTCAATTCATTAAATTAGACCTTAATTGAAATAAATTCAACCATAATTGCAATGCAATTGATTGATTGAATTTTAATTAGTGTACGATTTAAATAGAATCATCTAAATTTTTATTTGTGGGCCATTTAATAATTTTCTTTTCCCTAATTAAAAACCACACCCCTTTTCAATTAATGAACCCGACTTAGGCCCAACATAATTTCAGCACCAGCAGCCCAACATCAACTGCACCTAACCCGATCCACATTTCTCCTTTACCCATTCCAGCTACAACACCACAATAGACCAACCCAACAATTTCAGACCACAAGATCCGCCAACCCCAGCCAAACCAGCCCCTCTAACCCGGCCCACATCACTTTTCTCTCTTCCTTAACCCCAACACAATCAAAACAACCCAGCGTACAACAACCAAAACAACTTCAATGAAAATACCAACGTACAACAACAATTTCAGCGATATCAATGGTTCAGCCAATGCCGACCCGGGCTCTGACCTAAATTCAGTCGCGAAACCCATCTATTCTCTTTCCTCCTTTTGATTTGTACATGTCACTTGACCCTCCACATGGATTTTTATGGTCGAAGGAACTTGAATCTTCTAGAATCGACAAGGTGGCCTCCCAACATTCAATTTTTTTCTTTTTAGAATAGAGTGGTATGAATTAGTACGTTTGTGTGCGAATTGCATTGGTTTTGGGGGAATTTACCTTTTCCCCAATTTTTATTGGTTTAACCCAATTTCAAAATTCTTCAGAGAGTCCAAAATCATTAGATTGAGGAAAAATCTTGTTATCATCCAAAATTTTGAAAATATTTCAGTTAAAAAATTTTGAAATTACCTTCGTTTTCCCTTTTTCCCACATTGTTTGAAGCCCAAAATTTAATCCCCAATTCCTTATAAAAAAGGTTCTCTTTAGAGAAAATATGGGCTACGTACGGAAGGTGCAAAAAGCTTTAGAGAGAAAAAAGTTTCATTTTCTAGTTAAAAAAAAATCGTGAAAAGTCGTCGATTCCTTGATGTTCTCGAAGTCGTAGCGAAGCTTTTTGATAGTGGTCGATATTTTGTCGGAGGCTCAAGTTTCGCTTTGTTGCTCTAAAACAGGTAATACTTCGTCTCTTTTAGTTTCAATATTTTCTTCTTCTAGTCGATTTGTCAGTGTTTTACTCTTATAATCATGTTTTTAGTAGCTGTACAAATGCTAGAAATTATTATATGTAGAAGGCTTTGAAAGCCATTAGATTTTTGTGTATTGTGATGTTATGTCGGGCTTAGTATGATTACTGTAAATATTGGACTCACTGTTCAACTTAGCATTTCGTTAGTCTGTTAATCTAATGTTGGTTAAGTTGTTTTAAGCTACAATTAGGCTCTTTTGAACATGTTTTCTTTATCATACTAGTGCAACTTAGCTTTTCTTGGAAACCATCTTGTGTTCCCTCTTGAATTCATTGCATATTTGATGTGTTCTACCTATGATTGCTGTCGATTTCATGATAAGATTATTTATATTCTTTATTCATACGTTAGTATAGCTTCTTTTAAGTACACATACTTACGAACATGAACAAGGCTATATTTTATTCCTAAATGGTGTCGAAAATTCTCCATTACTTACCTCAACATGTGTTGTTTTTGGGGTATTTTTGGACCATTGTAAGCTGGAATCTCCTAATTAAGTCAAGCATTTTCTTTAACGTTCTGTTTATTTAGGCAATATCATGTTTTTGTTTTCTTTGTTTAATTCTTAGCCCGCTTACAGTAACTTGATTGTGTTTTAGCTTTGCCTTACAACCATTATTTCCCATGTCAAGATTTGTTTTACTGTTGTGAGTATAATGAAAAGCTAGGCATGTCATTATCTTTTTTGTGAAAATTTGTTCTTTTCTTTCATGAAAATGTTCAGACTTTCCAATTGCTATAAGTTTTGACTGCTGCTTTCATTATTATTTTCCTTATATTTTGGTTTCAAAATACTTGTTTTGATAAAATTGGATGCTATATAGCCTTGTATTTTCTTTTGGCTTCCCAGCTAGTAGTTATAATCTTGTCCACATTTTAATCATATTCCTTTCTTGGTGTAATCTTGAATGAGATTATGTGTTGTTTTGATTAGTTGACAATGAAGTAATAACATTTTGATCATGAAATCGTTCAAATGAGTTCGCAAAGTGTTTATATCCCATCTATATTTTCATTAATTGAATGATTTGGTTATCAAATATATATTACTATCTTTCAAATGCAAAGAAATCTCATATCAAGACACTACGTGTTTAGCGTGTTGCTTAATAATTTGACTATCTGGAGGCATATCCTCATTTCATTTTTATTATTAATTTTCTTTATATTTTCCTTCTTTCTCTGGTTGATTATGTGTTAACTTACTTTGCTTTTTCTTCCCTTATTTCTTTTGTTGATCATGTATTAACGTTCTTTATTTTTCTTGCTTTGCATGAAAATTCCTTGAGAGTCCAAACGGACTCTTTCCCCTCCGCATTTCATGATGGGCCAATAAGGCCCATCTATTGACTCAACCCCTTCAATTGTTTCAAGTCAAATTGATTTTTGGAGGAAGAAGTTGTCGCCAATGGAAGAAAATGGGTTCAAAACCCATTGATCAAGTTGCGAAGATTTGGAGACTAGAAAAGTCTTGATTCTTTTGTTATTATTGTATTTTTATTTATCTATTTGTTTATTCATTCATTTTGGGGCCTCGAAACCAAATTTGTAAATTAATACAAGTGAAGTGGATTTTTGGGCCTTCAAGCCCAAATTAGCTTAGGACAGATTTTCGTGGGTTTGGGCCTAAAAGTCTAAATCTCGTAATTTTTCCTTTCCCTTTTTTATGTTAATTTACTATTTGTTCCTTCGAACCTAACTAAATTCCCTACTAAGTCACCAAATTGATTTTGCACAAGTTTTCTTCTTTCTTAATCACTTTCTTTTCAAAACTCAACTTCTTTTTTTCAAAGCTAGTCAAAGATGATTTTCAAATAGTCTGAATAACCACAAGTTAGCGGATGTTTTAGGTGCCTTAAAATCTTCCTAAAACATTAATAAGAACCTCTTACCTGGGATTTTCTTGAAAAGTCTAGGTTTTTTTCTGTTTTAAGACTTAGAATTTTCTTCAAAAAGTTTTCTTAATTTCTTTTCATATAAATTAAGTGGTGACTCTGTAATTTCTTGTTTCAAAATTTTCTTTAAAGTTTCGAAATGGTTTAAATAATCAAAAAAGGATAAAACAAGATCAACCCGAGTATCCAACTCATCCTGAAAAGTCTTTCAAATGTGAGATGTGAACACAAAACCTTGATCTAAAATGATAGATACTAGGACAACATGTAGCTGCACAATTTCACGAATGTAGATATGAGTTAACCTCTCAGCACTGAAAGAGACCTACACCAGAATGAAATGAGTGTCGTACTTTATTTCGAACCGGTCGAAACAGCACACGACATATGGTGGCCTGTGTCGTGACACTTGGGATTTGAAAATTTATTTTTTAGAGCCGCCACCTAATTTTTTAGAAAAATTAGGAAAAACTCATTTTTTATGTCGAAATCTCTGTTTTGGTCTTTTGAAAATATTTAGAGTTCTGAGTAAGGGTTTTGGTTACTCGAGGGGAAGGTGTTAGGCACCCCTCAGAGTTTATCCGAGGATAGTCCTTATGCTTAGTTTAGGAAGTCATTGCTTTTATTTATTTGCGAAAATTGTGATAAGAAAACTTTCATCATTATTTTCTAGTGATAAGAAAACTTTCATCATTATTTTCTACTTGTTATTTTATATAAAAGATAGAAAACTGAAGGTATAATACACGTGATGCTACCATGTACAAGGAAATAATGCAATCATCGCATATGTATATATGTTACATGGATATTTTAAGATATGAAAAATAGCTTTTTATTTTTTATGATTCGGATAATAAAGGGAAAATTTATTATCCTTACATGTATAAAATTGAATAGGTAAATAAAATTTATAAAAATACTTTAAGGCATGGAATAATTTAAGACAAAACACGAATATGGATATATTTGAAAGTACGAAAAAAAATTTACTTAATTTGTGAAACTTAAATAGATTTAGATTAGAAATAAGCGAAAAGATAAATGTGATAATATGATACATAAGCGTAAGAAGCTTGAGATAATGATAATAACAACAACAACAACAATAATAATAATAATAATAATAATAATAATAATAATAATAATAATAATAATAATAATTGAAATAGTAACAAATATTATAGTGTAAATAATAATGGTAATAATAAATATGATGTAAAATAGTAGTTGTGAAAATAATATGATGTACCTTGTACGTGGTAGTGAAAGAATATATAACCTTGCGTAATCTCTTGAGAATCCGAAAACCCAAACGAACATAGAAACATAAAATAGCTTGAACGTTAGTGTTACGTAAAAAAAAAAGAGTTAAAGTTGATGAATGAACTCTTTTAGAAAAATCTGAAATTTTGATAACTTTCTTGAGTAAGTTAAAACTAAAATTTTATTTATTTTTAAAAAATATGAAGGTTGCTAATCTTATTTAGGATATCGGTAATAAGTTTTCAAAGAGTTAACCGATTATGGTAAAAAAAAAAAAAATGCTTGGTGATAGCCACGTGTTATTTGTGAAAGTCGGAGTGTTAAAACTACTTTTAAAGGGTCGACAAATAACAAGATAACATAAATTTAATAATTAAGAAAAGTTTTTTAAAAAATTCAATAACAAAAGTTAGTATCATTCTAAAACTCAACATGACAAGTATAAATTAAATTCAAAGGAGATAAGAGATACTAAACTCCTTTAGGAGTTTGGGCTTCTAATTTGCGCGACTCCGAAGCTCTGCGATCCTAGTAGCGTTTGACCCGATACTTGGGTCAAAAAATGAGTTTCGTTGGAATTCCCAACTCCCGAGTTCACATGAAAAATAAAAATATAAGGATTAATTGCCGAACAAGTATAAGAATTAAAGAAAATACAGATTACATGTATATTGAATTTAAACCTCTACTCACCAATCATACCAACACATGACTACACCCATTAACTAATTATAGCGGGATAAGACTAAACTATTTACGATAGACTTCATTTCTTAAATGTAATTAGCATGCATATTGAAGTCATCCAGACTTATTCAAAAGGGCTCAAGGAAATAGATGGGATAACAACCAACAAAGCTTCTGGAAACTTGAATTGAATGACAACCAACATATTCTACACCTATTATTAAACATTCCCAATTAAAAGAAAAGCCAAATCTCTAAAACTTTGCAACTTGAGGCGTAATCAGTTTCACTTGGGAAAGACTTTCTTTCAATTTTCATTATCCGAGTGATAATGAAGGCACTACAAATGTTTAAAATATACTACACACGGACCAGATTTGACCATCCAAATAACAATTTTCTTTTATAACTTGAAACAACTCCTCGATGAAAGAAAGAAAAGAATGGAGCAAGGATTCGAGAATTAACAGTGTATTTAGGAATCATTTAATTAGGCTTCAGTCAAAACTTTTTAGGCAATGCTCGGGACAAAATTATCCTATCGAAATTGACTCGGAATTTAAAGAAAATGACACCACAGTAAACCCAAAACAAAGCAACTTTCAAATTTACCAAAATCCAACAATATCAATAGGAGTAAGTTAAAATAAAGCGTGATAGAGGCTTGTCTCTATGTTGGCATTTGAATTTCGTTAGCCAAAGATTTTCTTACCTTTCAACTAACCAAGTAAAAGCCAATCAACTTTAACATCCATAAAACATAAAAAAAATTTGCAACCCACGACCATGTACTAGACTTAAAATAGGAAGATTAACCTATACCATGAAATAATGAGAATGGAGCATCAAGGATGAGAATAAAACAAAACAAAGCTAACCCATGTCACTGAGCAACGGAAACAAAACAAAGTGCCTAGATGCCAAACTTATCAAAATTCTAATTGATTTGCATGTTTTGAAAAGCTATCAGAACAAACATATCAAAATTTATGCGATGCTTAAGGTGTTCGTCTTAAAATGTTCCTAGCAGCCCATCGGAGTAGACAGATATATTTTCGACTAGTAGCGTGAGCACGCAAGGGAGTCAAACAAACTAAAAAAACTTTTCAAAACTCCAAATAAAAGATGATGAAATATTTTTATTTATTCAAGAATGGAATGGTGTGCGGAGAAAGGGAAAGAGCACATCCATATTAACTTGGTGATTGAAACATAGCCATTAAGGATGTTACCAGGAAAGCTAGTGATTGAAGTCTCAAACCTTATGCAAATCTTACTCAAAGTGAGTCGTTAGCCATAAATAACCAGAAATTTTAACACCAAAAAACCGAAGAATATGAATTCTTTTTTTTTGACGCCAAACAACTAGAGGCTATCTTTCTTATTTCATGTTTCCACATTTTATGTCCAAATGCCGAATGAGATTACAAAAAGAGAATCAAAATTTTACTTCTTTCCTTACAAAGGCAAAAGGAAGTGTTAACAAATTTTAACATTGAAGCCAGATCACATACTTCCATTGACAACAGAGTGGTCCTATTACTCATGGACTTATTTTTCTTCTTTTCCATAAACAAACTCCTGAAAATTCTTGCAAAAAACTTACATAAATCCTAACGAGTTTATCCCTAATTAGTAATTACTCCATATATCTATTACAAATAATTCCTTATTTTATACTTTTGGACAAATAATTAGCAGCCTCAAGATTAACAAATCATGCCCTAGACTTAATTTCACCGGAAAACGAACAAACAATGCCAACAGGAGCTCGACACCCCAACAAATACATTTTAATACTAACCTAATCGGAAATCACGCATCCATCCATTCCCAAAGGACATCGACGAAAACAAACTTGACCAATATTCATACGCAGATTCAACGTCCAAAACTCACTAATAGTTTCAAACCTCAATCCGACTTTACCTACAGACCCACTTACGACCAAAATAGTTTAATCCACAAACCAACACAAGTCTACAATAATATCAGGTAGATCACCATCATATGTTCAAAGATCGAAAAAGGATAACGAGATGGGAAACGGATAAAAAGGAAAAGATTTGTACCTTGTGTGGGGCAGCAAAACTGAGGCTTTCCGTCAAGTTTTCCTATGGCCACGACTCAATTCCGACACTCGAACTCGGACCAAGAAAAATAAGAGAATATTAACCAGTAATGAAAACTTGAATGCTTAATCAGTATAGTGGGAGATCGAGACCTGACCATCTTTTCCCCATGAGAAAGATGAGGCCACCCTTTATAGGTGTAAATTCGAACTTGAAGGTCCGGATTTGAAAACCAAAAAATAAAAAAACGGAAAGATTTTGAAATTTGAATCATAAATCTCCTTTAAATCAACATCAAATCAAAGACCCATAGTTCCTTTTTGAGGTCTGTTCAATTCAAATTTCCAATTCATGGAGAACAATGGGGAGAGAGGGTCACTGTTTTGGGAACATCAGTGCTTTGGGTAGCAAGAAGATGCGTGATTTTGGTCTTTCGGAAAACAAAAAAGGTCGGTTGTTGTTTATCTGAAACAAAGAAAAAGACCATTTGATATAAGAATAAAAGAAATAATAAGTTTATATATATATTCAAAAATTTTGAGACCTTTGGACTGGGAATAAATTGGCGAACTGAATAAACTTTGCTAGTTAGATGAAAGCTTAGTATTTTTTATGACGTGGCTGTGTATAGTTGGTGGACACGATGTGAGGCCGATTAATGAAGTGGAGACGGATATTTAGACAGAGTTTTGGGCTAATTTTAGACTTCTTGATTGAAATTTATTAATAAGAGTTAGGTTCGAATAAAATAAAAAAATGAAATTGAATTGTTGTTGGACCAAATACTCTTTTCTACTGGAATTAGTTCTGTCGATGCTCCCCGCTATCTCAAAATTATTTTTCATCTGATGTATATAATTATATAAATAACTTAGTGTACGCGTCTAATTTAATAATTTGTAGTTTTAATTTTTTTTTTAACATTAACAAAATACACATATAATAGTGACAAAATTAAAAAATATGCATATATGAAATTATAATAAAAATATATCATAATGATTATATATGACTATAAAAATATACCCATGTACACGTAATAAACGTATACATTATAAAAAATATATTTATATAGTCACAGTATATCGTCAAAACAAAATTAGGAAAAAGTGAATGCATTTATCAAAAGTGTGAATGCATTTATCAAAAGGATATTTTTATTTATTTATTTATTTTAAAATATTGAAGTTGAAATATATTTTATATATATTTAATTAAAGCATTTCAACATATGATAAAAAAATAAATACTTTTTTTCATATGATAGAAAAATAAATAATTTTTTTTATTCTTTTCAAAATTCATAAAAAATATGAATTTATTTAAGGCCGAGGAGCACCGGTAAAATGATTAAAGGAAAAAAGCGAACCAAAATTAGGTGTCAACAATGAGCAGACTTGGTCAATCGATCCATGATGACCCAAATGCTATCAGAACTATGCAAAGTGCGAGGCAATCCAGTCACGAAGTCCATAGTGATCCGTTCCCACTTCCACTAGGGAAGGGGTAACCTCTAATGCAATCCACCAGGTCTCAAATGCTCGGCCTTCACCTCCTAGCAATAAAGGCAACGAGCTAAAAAATCTACTACATCTTTCCTCATATCACCCTACCAGTAATGCTGTCTCAAATCACAATACTTCCTAGTCACTTCCAGATTGATGGAATATTTGAAACAATGAGTCTCTTCCAAAATCAATCTAATCTAATCACCCACTCTTGACACACAAACTCAGCACCCAATCCTCAAAATACTATCGAAATCAAATGAGCCTTCCTTAGCCTTACCACTCAATATCTTATCTCGAATCAACCTCAATCTTGCATCATCAAACTGATGAGCTCAAATCTGCTCCATCAAAGAAGACCTAGCCTTCAGAAATGACAAAACATACTCAGGTGTTGAAAGATCATGCCGAACTATCTGGTTAGCTAAAGACTGAATCTCTAAGGACAAAGGCCTCTCCTGGGTCAAAAGATGTGCAATCTACCCATGCCAGTCGGTGTCTAGTTCAAGACATCCACAACCATATTAGCCTTGCTCGAATGGTAGATGATAGTAAATCATAATCCTTAAGCCAACAGTGTTGCCTAATATTAAGATCTCACTGGGTGAAGAAATACTAAAGGCTACGATGATCTAAGAAAATCTCATAACGGACTACATACAAGTAGTGCCACCACAACGTCAAAACAAAAACGACCACACACAACTCCAAATCATGGGTAGGGTCATTCTTCTCATGGGGATTTAACTGACCAGAAGCATAAATAATCACCTTACCTCCTGCATCAATGTGACACCTAACCCAACACCTGAAGCATTACAAAAGACGGTGAAACCCACTCCCTCTTTGGTCAAAGTCAAGATAGGAGTTGAAGTCAACAAATTCTTGAGCTTTTGGAAGCTCTCCTCACAAGCATCAAACTACTGAAAAAAAATCTTCTTCTGAGTCAACTTGGTCATTAGAGTTGTAATAGATGAAAACCTGCAGTAAAATGCAGCTAATAACCTACCAAGCCAATAAAACTCTGAATCTCGGTGAGAAAAGTAGGCCTAGCCCAATCACGAACCACTAAAGTCTTGGTTGGATCAACTATAATACCCTCGTCAGTTACCACATGACCCAAGAAAGAAACAGATTCCAACCAAAACTCACACTTGGAGAACTTGACATACAATTTCTCATTCCTTAAAATCTGAAGCACAATCTGTAAATGCTCTTATTGATCAGCCTCACTCTTGGAATAAACTCAGATATCATCTATAAATACAATAACAAAGGAGTTGAGATACTGTCTAACTACCCGGTTCATCAACACCATGAATGCGGCTGGGGCATTGGTCAACCCAAAGAACACGACCAAGAACTCATAATGACCATATCGAGTCTAAAAAGTTATCTTCAGAATATCTGAAGATCTAATCCTCAATTGGTGATTCCTGAATCTTGAATCAATCTTTGAAAACATTGTGGAACCCTGAAGATGATCAAACAAATCATCAATATAAGAAAGATGATACTTATTCCTAACTGTTACCTTGTTCAACAACTGATAATCAATGTACATCCGCATAGATCCATCCTTCTTCTTCATATACAAGACTAGTGCACCCCAAGGTGATACACTAGATTAGATAAATCCTTTATCCAACTACACCTACAACTTATCCTCTAATTTCTTCAACTCATATAGGGCCATCATATAAGGAGAAATAGAAACGGGATTGGTATCTAACCAACATCAATGGCAAAATTAATAGCACAATTTGGAGGCATACCAGGCGAATCTGTAGGGAACACATCTATGAGCTCATGGACAACACGAATAGAATCCAAAAAAGGAGGTGAAGCAATACTAGTATCACTAATATGAGCCAAGTAAGACAAGCATCCCTTCTCAACCAATCGACAAGCCTAAACATAAGATATAACCCTCTTAGGACCTGAATGAAGTGCACCCTTCCTAGGTATCCTCAGCACACCCGGGGAAGCTAAATTCACGGTCTTATCATAACAATCAAAGACAACATGGTATAGATCCAACCAATCTATACCCAAGATGACGTTAAATTCAACCATATCTAAGACAATCAAATCTACCCAAGTATCACACCTAGAAAAAGTCTGTTACATCTTGGGTTTTGTCCTTAGAAATTTTCCTGAAAATCCATTCTCTGAACCCAATATGACTCCAGGGTACAATCCGTATGTTGGGGTACGATTGGTATAGTCCTATCATAAGCTGACTAATATTAGTTGGTGGGATGGTTTTGATCACTGGAATGGTCACGACTTAGGGGTATGAGTCGTAAGATGGATACGAGTCATATCGGTGACTCATATGGTGGGCAGTGTTTGATCCTCCTGGTAATTCATTCTTCTAGAGATACGGATCACGAGTACGGATTGTATGCTGAGGTTACGACTTAGTTGGATGAGTCATATGCTGGATAGTGTCTGATCCAAAGGTTAAGACCTGGGTACGACTGGTGAAAACTAGTCGTAAGAAAGGGTACGAGTTATAAGAGGGTCAGTCATATCCCTATGACGGGTTTTTAAGGGACTTAAGTAGGGTTACACTGGACATTTTCCTACTAACCTGAATTATGACCCACGACTTCTAATGCACTTAGGGGGTTGTTTATCCTATTATTCTATTCAATAACACTTATAAAACTATTTCAAAACACATCATAATTCTCTCAAGAGCTTTTAGGGCAAGAGAGCTAGGGTTTCAACTTAGGGATTCTTTGGGGCTTGCTTTGGTGATTTTCTTCTATCATCTTTCTTGGTTTAAGGCATGCGTCTCTTTCCTATTTATTATTTCTAAAAATTCATGGATTTTTTTGGATGTTTTCATGGTTTATGGTTTTCAACTATTAATTGGGGGTTTTGTTTATAATGGCTTAATTATGGTTTCCTATGGTTTAATTATTATTTTATATGCATCAATAATGGTCTTGGGCAATTGGTTTTTATGGTAATGGTTTAATGGTCTTTAGAATTGGTTTTGGTTATATTATTCCCCTAAGGTGTTTGATAAAATGATTACAAAGATATGTTCGTTGCATTGACTTCTTTAAATAGAACTCTTGCTTGTTTTCAGTTTATATATGAAACTATAAATGGTTTACAAAGGTTAAAGGCTAATTAGTTATGCTTGTAAAGAACATAAAAGTCTCCCAAGAGGTTAATATGGTAAACAGAAATGTCACTTGAGAGTCCCCTTAACCTAAATGGTTTGGCTATGGATAAATATTGCAAGTATGGTTGGTATGACGATACCACTAATAATTGGCCTTGGGAATAAATGGTAATTGGATTATTTGGACATGGTTTTTAATTTGGGCATTAATGGAAGGATATGTAACTAAGTTGTGGAAGGTGGAGGTTCTGGGGGAACCAAAATTGGACACTCATATATTTGCCGATATGAGGGGTCTTCGATGACCATATGCGAGTGTCACATTTTATATTGGAGGGATATACTAGTCATCCTATGGGATATTTCCTGGTTATATGGATACATGCACTGAGACTCTTTCAGCAGGGGGAATTGAACCCATACGGCCCATGGGTGTGGTTAACGGCAAGGTTACACAACCTGGGTTAAAGGTTTTAAATGCATGCTAAACACAGATTCCCTTTCCTGGAACTTATATATATATATGGTTGTATGAATCGTGGATGGTTTTACTTGGTGGTTTAAATGGTATTACTTTATTCTTATCCAGAGATAAATGTTAACGGTCACTTGCTAACCTGTCTACTAGCGGCTGTATACCAGTGCTATGCAGGAATCAGACGTTCGACTCTTGCTACATAGTGATTGACTCGGAGACAGCATTTGGATTGAAGTGGTGAGCTTCCATCTTCTTGAAAGGCTCCATTTCATGATATGAACACTCTTAGACATTTTATTGTTTTTTTAGATATTAGTTTTGGCCATGTTTGGGGGCATTTCCCAATCGGATATTTGTGTTCTTTTGGATAAAGGCTTTATGGTACTTCTGGGGGTTGGTATGGGCAGGATCGATATTGGTATCAGCCTTGGCATTAGAATAAGCTGGGATGCTGGCATTATCGGACATGATTCTCACTGTTACATTGTATTATATTTTGGGTTTGATTATCACATTATGTTTTTATATTCTCTTTGGTTTGGTATGGTATGGATGGTTGGTTTGGTGCGGGTAAACTCGGTTGGGTCGGTCACGATTGTGACCTATCCTAGAGTATTCATGAGAGCATTTGCACAATCTTGTTATATACTCGAAATTCAGCTCATCTAAGGCTGTGAAAAGTGGTTGGGTTGGGTTAAGGGGGTGGTCCATAATCCTGGTTGGACATGGGATGCCTATTACGTCTAAGCCCTGGTTTGGGTCGTAACAAAGTCAAAATACAGGATTGATACACCTAATCCACACAACAAAATCTCCTATTAGGGTAGATACATGAAGAATCATGGCAAGAGGCTCACTAACAGAATTAAAACCCAACGCAAAATATGCAGACACATAGGAGAAATTTGACCCGAATCAAATAACACAAATATAGATTACCATAGCATCAGAAGCCTCTACCTCTGGTCTGGTGGATATTGCACAATACTGTCCATGATCATCAACTGGTTGAGTCACCCCGCTACCACTACCATGGGCTCTACTACCCCCGTCTCTTGTACCTTTGGTGGAACCCCAACCCCTCATAGCTAAAATAAGAGTAGCTCTGATCATATAGTGGAGACAGTACTTGGCCACATGGTTAATCTCAATATACACGAAGCATTCTCTCTAGCTTGACTCAATAGGAGAAGGAACCACTAGGCCTGGACAGTCACCCTAAATTACTGGACTAGAAGATCCACTACCCAAACTTTGCAAGGTTGTCTGCACTGGTCTACCATAATATTCATGAGAACCTCTAAAATCTCTACCTCAAGAAACCTGACCTCTGAACTCAACAAAATAGCACACCTTCTTGGCGCCTTCCTAAGATGCTCAAAGAACTCCCTTAGTCATCTTAGCATGATCCACTATACTCCAAAAGACGCTCCAAATACAACCATCTGAGATGTAGCCAACTGAACAGAAATATCCAACACCTTAACGATCTTCCAAATCTTCTCAGATTCGGGGGAAATGCTGGCATATAAATATCTTGATAAGGAATGGACACATGTCTCATACTCTGTGATAGTCATGGAGCCCTACTCCAGGCGATCAAACTCATCTCTCATCTGATCCCTCAGAATGTAAGGCACAAGTCTCTCCAAAAAGGCCTCGGCAAACTAATCCCATGTCATTTTGGGAGAATAGAGAGGTCTACATCTAACAAGCGATCTCTACCAATCTCTAGCACCATCTCTCAACTGATAAGTAGTATAATCAATCCTATGCGACTCAAGCGAACCTAAATTATGCAACTTCTCCCAACAATCAATCAAGAACTCATAAGTATCCTTGACCATAGTACTACTAAATCTAGAAGGGTCTAAATGAGTAAATCTTTCAAACCTCCTTTAATCCTTAGATGAAAACACTATACTTGCAACAAGAGAAGGCATGGTGAATCTGGCAGGCTGAGATACCACCTGAGGAGGGAACATAGATGAAAGCTGAATTACTACTCTTAGAATACCATAATTAGATATCGGCGTTGAAGGAGGAGTAATACTCAGGGTTTGAGGAGTACCAAAGGAAGAAACAAGTGAGACAAAGGATCTATATTTGGACTAGACTCTGGCATAGACGGAGGTGCAATACTCAGAGCTAGGGAAACACAAGACATACTCAAAAGAGCACCCTCTAAATAGGCCAACAAGTGAACCAACAACCCCTCCAAGACTGGATAGAAAAACTCAGTGGCACCCATACCTCCTACATGCTCAACAAGAGGGTCGGGGGAAAGTACCCTAGCCCTACTCTTAGATAGGGTACATCCACGTGCCTATCCACTACCCCAAGTCTGTTCGCAACTCACCTTCTAGATTGGGCCCTTTTCTCGGATGAAGGCTCCGCATCTCTAACCTTACGACATCTATTCATCACCATCTGTGCTAAAAGAATGAAATATGTCTTAGAAGATAAGGTATGGAAAAAATCTGCACAATAAGGAATAAAATGAGAGAAATTTCCTAAAGACATGTTATAGCCTCTCAAAGATAGATACGGACGTCTACGTATTGATCAACAAAACTCTATTAAACATCTTATTCTTACAATATTGAGACCAATGAACCTGAATACTCTGATACCAATTTGTCACAACCAAAAAATTCATGGGTCGTGATGGCACTTGTCGCAATGAACCTTGATAAGTAAGCCAACCACACAAATTGATACAAAAGAGAAATTAACATTCAGAACCCAAAGAAAGACTCCTAGAATGAAGCCAAACCATAATCAATATAATGAAAATAGAAAAAAGCATAACAATAATGTCATAACTCCTAAAACCTGGTGTCATAGTGTAAGAACTACTAGTACAACTCAAGAAATAAAATATATGAATAACTCTATCTTTGAATAGTGATAAAAACATAGTTTATGAGAAGAGGTAGTAGTAGACTCTGAATGCATGAAACCCATCGCTAGCTATAAATCTCTACATATCACCCAAACCAACAAATGTGGGGCATACCTGAGCCAGGATCTGCACCGAAAGGGCACAACAGGAGTGAGTACGATTCACTTATACTCTATAGGTATTATGTGCCGACTGAGCAAAGTAGATAATAAAGCATACAAAATACACACTAAGAGAATGTCACCTGCAATCAGAAAATATCACACAATGGTAGGCAATACTGCTTGTAGTAACAGTTGTATAATACTCACATATATTGAAACAAACACCAGAAAAGACCACAAGTATACATTATACATATACAAGTAAATCACAAAAGGATAACATATACAAGAACATCAAGTACAAAAAAAGGTAGATATAACAAATGGATAGGTAACAAGTTCAGAAAAAAATATAATCACATCACAAGCATAATAAAGTAAATATAATGAAAATAATGATGATGTAAATCACGAGGTCATCGCACAACCTCCGAGACTGTCGCATGGCCTCTATATACACCAACAAAGCTAAAGCTTGTCGATGTAGTGTAATGCCCTAAGTTTGTACACTGGATACCACACGGTGCTTATAATCTTGAAGGACCACAAGCTAACCCATGACTGGTACCTGTTGTAATCACTGAATAATAATACTGTATAATGTGGAAATTAGATGGAAATTTCCATAAGGTTCAAAACTACATCATATACTTATGCGTAGATACTGAATACTGAATATCTGACAATCATACAAAAAGACTAAATAATTGAACTGTCTAAAATAATCTAGTCTGAAAAGCCTCTAACTGAAATGTCTAAAAATGGAGTTGATGGGACAAGTCCCCAACTAACTCCTACTACTAATGATATGCTAAAAAATACTAAAATAACAACTCTGTCCTTGAACTATGATGACTCACCACTAAACCTACTACTGATAATCCGGGTTGCTAGGTATGGTCAGGAGCCCGTGTGCCTGAATCTATGATATAAGACATCATAGCACAAAAGAAAGATATGCATCAGTACTTTGAATATACTAGTATGCTAAGTGAGGTAAGCTGGTATGCATGGGTTCATATGTATGAACAATAACTGACTGAGAATATATGTATATTTAACACTACTGTAAATACTGAATGTGTAATGATATGCTCATAACTATGCATACTGTGACTGAGATTCATGTTAACACTGGGTACTGAATTCTGATAACTGAATGACTGGTATCTGAATTTACTGATTCTGAAATACTATATACTGTGTCTGTTTCTGACAGTTCTGATTCAATAGAAATGAACTAAGTTCTATACTGAGCTGGGTGACTATATCTGACAGTCCTAATTCTATAATTGAACTGAGGTTTATACTAAGTCTGAAACTAAAACTATAGGTGTTCATCTAACCTACATACCCCAATTTTAAAGTGGGTTGGGATCTAACCTGTGACCCCAGTTAGAAGGGTGTTAGCACCTTGCCAAGGGATACTAACAATGGCTATAAGTTAACCCTTTCTGATAGAAAGCTCTTTCATCAACGCTCACTGGTAGGAAAACTCGTATAAGATATATCAACCCTAGACTAGCAGGAAGACATCTCAACCTATGTTAGATACGTAGTTCTATAACGCAAGGATAACTTCTAATGGTCAAACCTTTTACTGACACGGATGCCCCCATCCCAGAGTCCACTCGGTTCTAACTCCTACTCCTAACTGAATAGATACTGAACTAATTTTTAGTCTGTACTAGGCTTGACTGAACTGTTACTAATCGTGTTGTCCATCTGAACACCTAACATACCATGGTGCTTGAATTCCTGAAGACTGATGGTTTATTCTTGAAGATTTGCTCTTGAAATTAAAAGCCCGGGGGTTTGTTCTTGTGTAAATTTGAGAGAGTTTGAAAAAAAGTGAGCAATTTAGCCTCTAGGGTCATTTGATTTTATGTTTTGGGGATGAAAATAGGTAGGATAATGACCCAAATACCCCTTTGGATACGGGTTTTTAATAACTAAAAGCATGCCCAGTATTGCACAGACCAATGCACCACTCGATGGCATCAACGCGATGACTAACGTACCATATCAATTTTGTGTAAATAACTGGAATTGCACTGAAAGCTGGGCAAAAATTAACTGTCGACGCGATGGGCGACGCGATGTGTCGACCCACTATTTTGGTCACCTGAACATAGTCTAAACGAGGTCCAAAAAATCTGAAACTCGCCCGAAGTGACCACTGACATTCTTAATCATGAATAAACCTAAAAATTGATACTTTAAGGTCATAAGGGTCATGAAATAGGATCGCCAACATACGAAGGCTAAAATACTTCTAAGTATAAACACTTGGCTGAAATTTCTAAGTCTGGGCCTCTTTTCAAGCTTTAACGGACTGAGTTAAGCTTAGAATTTTTGCGGGGTCTTACAATATCTTTCCCTTAGGAATATTTGTCCTCGAATGAGATGGACTAAGCTGAGAAACACTGGTAGACTGAGTTTACACACTGAACATGCATATCTGATGCATAGAGTACCTGATTGAAACTACTGATAAGCTGAGTTTTCAAACTGAACATGCATATCTGGTGCATGATTACATAGTTAAACTGATT
The DNA here is from genome assembly GCF_002878395.1 of Capsicum annuum. NCBI lineage: Eukaryota > Viridiplantae > Streptophyta > Magnoliopsida > Solanales > Solanaceae > Capsicum > Capsicum annuum. The sequence goes on along the minus strand of NC_061114.1, from coordinate 177,015,634 downwards.
CATGAATGTATGACTATCATGAAATGATATGAAATGGTAATGAATACCAAATTTATAACTGTAACTGAACATGGAAGTGAGCAATTCTAAAGAAGGCCATTACCTTGAGTTGAGTCTGAGTTTAGATAGAAGAGGTGAGGATACTTGGTCTGCACATTGGCTTCTACTTCCCAAGTAGCTCTCTCAATGGACTGATTTCACCAAAGAACTTTGACTAGTGGAACTTCTTTGTTCCTCATTCTGTAAACTTGATGATCAAGGATTTCTACTGGGATCTCTTTATAAGAGAGACTATTCTAAACATCTATACCCTCTAAAGGGACCATAACTGCTGGGTCTCCTATTCACTTCTTTAGCAAGGAGACATGAAACACTGGATGTACAGAAGCTAAGTCTGAAGGCAGCTCAAGCTCATAATCTACTTTTTCAAAATAGCTGAGAATTTGGTAAGGACCGACATATTGGGGATTGAGCTTCCCCTTCTTTCCAAATCTCTTCACCTCTTTCATAGGAGATATTTTTAAATAAACATAGTCGCTAATCTCAAACTCTAGATCCTTTCTTCACACATCTGTATACAATTTTTATCGGCTCTGACCTGTCTTAAGCCTTTCACTGATCAACTAAACTTTTTCTAAGGTATCAAATACCAAGTCAGGACATACCACTGTGGCCTCACCCACTTCAAACCAACCAATGGGAGATCTACATCTTCTCTCATAAAGTATCTGAAATGGAGCCATCTGAATGCTGGAATGACAACTCATACTATATGTGAACTCAATCAAGGGCAAGGGGTTATATTAACTACCCTTAAAGTTAATGGTCACGCTCTTAACATATCTTTCAAAGTCTGAATGGTCCTCTCTGTTTGACCATCTGTCTGAGGATGGAAGGTTATAATTAGGTAAACTTGGGTACCAAGACCTTTTTAGAAGGTTTTCTAAAAATGAGAGGTAAATTGGGTACCTCTATCTGAGATAATGGATACTAGGACTCCATGCAATATGACTAAATCTCTAACATAGAGTTTTGCATAATCCTCAGCTGAATAAGAGGTATGAACTGGTAGGAAATAAGTTGATTTGATCAACTTGTCTACAATGACCCAAATTAAATCATGCTAATGATGAGTATGGGGCAAACCCCTTACAAAGTCCATGTTCACTTCCTCCCACTTCTATGTGGGAATACTGAACTCTTGTATGGAATCACTGGGTTTTCGGTGCTCATTCTTAACCTGCTGACATGTAGAGAACTTAGCTATAAACTCTGCAATGTCTCTCTTCATCCTACTCCACCAATAGACCTCCCACAAATCACGGTACATCTTAGTGGCCCTTGGATGAATAGAGTAACGCACACCATGCGCTTCTGCAAGAATTTATTGCCTCAAGTCATCTACACATTGCACACATAGAAAACCTTGGCAACACAACATAATCTCCCCCTTGGAAGAAAACCTCTACTTTCTGATCTCTGACTGACTCTTTCAACTTTACTAAACTGGTATCTATATCATATTTTTCCTTTGCTTAGGAAACCAGAGATGATTCTGAACTATTCTGCACCCATACACTTCCCTTTGCTAAATCGACTAAGCGGACACCTAGTCAGATAAGCTGATGAACTTTCTGAACTAACTTCTTATTATTATCCTCCATGTGAGCGACACTACCCATAGACATCCTACTAAGAGCATCAACCACTATATTTTCCTTGTCCGAATGATATAAGACGCTCATGTCATAGTCTTTCAACAACTCTAACCACCTTCTCTGATGTAGGTTCAAATCTTTCTGAGAGAACACACACTGTATGCTCTTATGGTCTGTGAACATATCTATATGTACCCCATACAAATAATTCCTCCAAATCTATAAGGAAAACACCACAGCTACTAACTTGAGATCATAAATGGGGTAATTTTTTTCATGGGGCTTAAGGTATCTAGAGGCATAGGCTATGACCTTACCTCTCTACATCAAAATATACCCCAAACCAACTCTGAAAGCATCATAATATACCACAAACCTATCTGAACCATCTGGTAGAGTCCAAACTGGGGTTGTAGTGAGTCGAGTCTTTAACTCTTGAAAACTCTTCTCACATGAATCTGACCACTGAAATTTGACTTTCTTCTGAGTCAATCTGGATATGGGGGATATAATGGATGAAAATCCTTTAACAAACCGTCGTTAATAGCCATCCAAAACCAAGAAACTCCTAATATCTGATGGAGAGAAGAATCTAGGCTAGTTTCTCACTACTTTAGTCTTTTGAGAATCTACTCTAAGGCTATCACCGAAAACTATATTGCCAAGGAAACCTACTGACCTTAGTCAAAATTCATACTTACTAACAACTAATGGGATCTAAGAGTCTATAATACTATTCTGAGATGGTCTGCATGATCATGTTCACTGCGAAAGTAAACAAAAATGTCATCAATGAAGACTATGATGAACATGTCTAAGTACTGCTTGAACACACAGTTCATCAAGTCCATAAAGGCTACTGGGGCATTGGTAAGACCAAATGACCTGATATGACTAAGAATTCAAAGTGGCCATTCTAAGTTCTAAAAGCTGTTTTTGAAATGTCACATTTTTTTACCCTGAGCTGATGATAACCTAATCTGAGGTCTATCTTAGAAAAGTAACTGGCACCCTAAAGTTGGTCAAACAAGTCATCAATTCTAGGAATTGGATACTTATTCTTGATTGTGACTTTATTTAGTTGATGGTAGTCTATACACATCCTAAAAGAACTGTCTTTCTTACGTACGAATAGAACTGGTGTGCCCCACGGGGAAATGTTGTGGCTAATAAACCCCTTATCTAGGAGATCTTTCAACTATTTATTTAACTCTTTGAGTTCTGTAAGTGCCATTCTGTATGGCGGAACGGATATGGGTTGAGTATCTGGAAGATGGTCTATTCTGATGTCAATTTCCCGCTCGAGAGGGACTCCAGGAAGATTTTTTAAAAACACATCTGGGAATTCACATGCTACGGATACTGACTCAAGATTAGGGGTTTCTGAACTAGAGTCTTGGACTCGAACGAGATGATATACAAATCCCTTAGGTATTATTTTTCTCGCCCTAAGGTAAGAAACAAACTGACCCCTAAGTACTGACGTACTACCCCTCCACTAAAAGACAGGTTCATTCGAAAACTAAAAATGAACAATTCTATTTCTGCAGTCAACTAAAGCATAGCATGAATGAAGCCAATCCATACTGAGAATGACATCAAAATTAGTCATCTCTAATTCTACTAAGTCTGCTGAAGTGACTTTTTGAGATACCATAATCGGGCAGTTCCTGTATACCTGTTGGGCTATGATAGATTTACCCACTGGGGTAGAGATTGAGAAGGGCTCTACTAGGACTTTGGGACTGACTCCAAAGTCAACAGTTATATAAGGAGTTACAAAGGACAAAGAAGCTCCTGGATCTAGCTAATCATAAACATACAAATGATAAACTTGTAACTTACCAATGAACACATCGGGAGAACTTTCTTGATCCTGTCAGGACTAAAGTACATAAAGCGTGTTTGGACGCTGCCCACTAGTGGCACTGGAAGCAGAACTCTGCTGATTTGGGTGACTGGACTGAGTTGAAGAACGATTATGCTGACTCTGCAAACCCACTTGAGGACACTCTCTAACCCTGTAGCCTGGATTGCCACATCCAAAACATACATCACTGCCAGCCCTGTAGACACCCTGGTGGTTTCTGCCACACTTCTGGCAAAGGGGATTTGTTCGGGCACTGCTAACACTATCCTGAGGTTTAGGGACTGGTGCCCTATCTTTATTGCTATCTCTAAATTTTAGAACTGGAGCACTGGCTAGGGATGGATTTGGAATGGAAGATTTCGAGCAGAATAGAGAACGATTTCCACCCTCTGACTTAGGTTGAGCAAAGTTGAAGGTACATGTTCTACCTCTTATTCTCCCTCTCCTTCTCTCTATTCTTAGCCTCCTCTATCTGCAAAAGATGTAAGCTTGCACATATGATAGTATGTCATGATTTCCCCATTTAATCCACAAGTACAAATTATCAAACACTTGTGAAACATAATATATGCATGTAATACTAATTAACATGTAGGCATCATGATTTCCAATCTTAACTTACAAATTCAAGGGCTTTAACATGAATTCACATAATACTACATATATGTCAAATAAATTTACATAAATCTTGTAATAAATCATGAATTAGAAACCCAATTAGTAGCATAATCATGAATATATTCAAGACCAATATGGAATTCATGAATTCAATAAACTTGAAGTTTTAAAAGAGGTTCTTGAAATCCAAGGGTGGAAGGAAACCCTTGGATGAAAACCTAACATACCTTGGTGCTTGAATTCCTGAAGATTGATGGTTTGTTCTTGAAGATTTGCTCATGAAATTAAAAGACCTAGGATTTTTTCTTGAGTAAATTTGAGATAATTTGAAAGAAAGTGAGCAATTTAGCCTCTAGGGTCATTTGATTTTATGTTTTGAGGCTGAAAACGAGTGGGATAATGATCATAATACCCCTTTGGGTGGAGGATTTTAATGAATAAAACTTTGCCCAGTGACGCATAGACCGACGCACCGCGTCGATGGCATCAATGCAATAACCAACGCACCGCATTGAGTTTGCGTTGGTTCACTAGAATTGCATTGAAAGCTAGGAGAAAATTAACTGTCGATCCGATAGGCGACGCAATGCGTCGACCCACTATTTTGGTCATCTGAACATGGTTCAAAAAAATCCAAAACTCACTCGAAGTGAACTACACATTCGTGATCATGAATAAACCTAAAAATTGATACTTTAAGGTCATAAGGTTCGTGAAATAGGATCGCCAACTTACGAAGGTTAAACTACTTCTAAGTATAAACACTTAGCTAAAATTTCTGGGACCTTTTTTCAAGCTTTAACAGACTGATTTAAGCTTAGAATTTTTGCAGGGTCTTACATGTAAGACCCATGGGGGTTTCATCAACCCATATACAATCCATATCTATATCTTCTCCCTGATACATCCCTCAAAGAGGGTTTTATAGATGTCACATTTTTAAAAAAAAGTCAGTGTTTCTTAGTGTTTCCCGAATTTCCACAGTAATACCAAAGTTTCATGAATGAGTATGATATGAGGATGAAATGCTCACAACTAACCAACATGAATGTTTTCATATCCAACCAATATACCGACTAAGTAAGCCAAAGATCCCCTTAATTTTCTAACCATCCATGAAATCCATCACGATTCACATGCCAAAAGAGTACAAATACATCACAATATACAATTGATACTATGTTAGGCTTTCTCATTAGCAACATATAATCATTTCCATATATACTAGAACAACAATATCATATAAGACCCTACACTATCACACATAACAATACGTCAACATATAGGCCCCCACGAAAGCACAAAACAATAAACTTAGACATTTTCATGATTATTTTCCACACTCTTAGCAAGATTTTGTATCAACATTAACTACCCAGTCTAGTCTAAGAAGTTAATCCATAACCTACCTCGAATGCCAAAAATTGGAACAAAAGTTTTCAATCTGAAAGCCTCACTCCTCACAAACAGTCCCAAAATTAACTAAAATATGAAAATATAGAATCAATGTGTCAAAACAAAGCCAACGATACCATATTACCTATTTTCAAGTCGGGGTCAAAACGGACCCCCAAAATAAATTTTATAAAAAGAAAGAAAAATCATAAATTTATTTCAAAACATGTTTTCCATATTTTTAAGAGTCTACATCTAAAAATCTAAGCAAAAATGAGGTTCAAATTGAAGAAAAACTATTTTTAAACTTTACCGGATAAAATCTCCAAAATCCATTTTAAAATCAAGTCGAAGTTAATTTGAAGATGAAATTAAGGGGGAACTGATAATTATGAGGTTAGAAACTCACCCAAGTGAAAAAGCTTTGAAATTGGAGAAATATAATTTTTAGGCCATACAGATCAAAATTTCCAAATTTCATTCTTTAATTCAAGTTTAAAACAAGAAATAGATGATAAAGATTGAAGAAAATAATTAAAATAGGTGTTATGTATTTTACCCAAGCTTAGAAGTGGAAGAAATTGCTCAAAAGTGTGAAATCCTAAGCTCCAAGTCTCAAAAATAGGGAAAATAATGGCAAAACATGGTTATATATAGGATTTAGGTCTCCGCAAAATATGCTACCCTAATAAATTCAATGCTTGGAACTCAATGAAAATATTCTATTTTTTAAAAAAATATTATTTTTATAAAGTTGACCCTCGAAACTCAAAATAAAAACTTTCCGAACTGAGGGTCGAAATGAGATTTAAAAGCCATAAAACCACATCAACTATGTTAGCATCCTAAAATCAAAGTTCCGGATCTGTCGACGTATTCCATTTTGCTATCCATCACACAGATTAAAAGATATTGACAGAAGTCAACTATAAGGCTCTCGAAGCCACCAAAAATCACAATATCGCATAGATGGCATCAAAATACATCAAAAACTGTGTCAATCATCTCCACACCTCAGAAATACCATAACACAATCACGTGAAGGAGTAAACTAATCACATCATATAAAAACACATATTTCATCAAAATTTAAATCGTTATATTATTTTTCACCAGTATGTATCAAAAGAAAAAATCTTACACTTGTTATCCCAAATTGATCAACCTTGATTCTCTTGTTAAGTGTAGTATCTATCCAAATATATTTGAATAACACAACCATTAACTTGCCATAATAATTTAACTTTATGATATCAACCAGTTTACCATAGTACATATCATCACTTGATTGTTCAACAGATTCTCTATCATTTGGAAATCTCTTAGTAACAATAGACATAACAACACTACTATTTTGTGTTTTCAATCCATGATCCTTCCTCAGAGTACAAAACTTAAATCCATGAACATTATACTCCTTGAATCTCCTTACAACATTATTTTTTCATGCTAAGTCATTGAATTTTTGGCATAATATATGCACCATCCTGATGTGTAACCTATTATTTTAAAATATAATAGGACAGTCATATTTAGTTTATGAGATTTTGAGTTTATAAGAGAATGAAATATTTAAAATCTTGAATCACTCATGAATGTGTTTGTGCATATATTTTTCCACAAGTTTTGAAGAGTTTCTTTTGCCACAATGCATTCTAGTGATCTCAATTCTAAACTTCTTGAATGTAATTGTAATTCATAGATTTAAGGTATAAAAATATTTTAGAATAAAAAATAAATAATATAAAATACCATGTACCGTATTCTTAAAATGCATCAATTATTTCACAATTAGGTAACCCATATCATTGAGCTTCTATGATTTTCAGAAAAGGTATGAATAGATTCTTCATGGCCCCAACAAGCTTGCCAATTGTGCGAAACGACTTTGACAAGATAGTAGATTCACTTATAGCATTAATTTCACTCTCATCATCATTACGCCTTGATTGATTAAACCGTATTTTAATTTCACCATCCTCCAAATATCTAGAATAAAAAATAAAATACTCCTCTAGAATGTATCTTTCAACTATATAATCTTTTATTGTGGAATTATTTTGAATATAAGATTTCAAATGGCCGAGTACCCTAATAATATATTAAAATAAATTATAAGATTAGAAAAATATATATATATATATATCAACGTAATAAGTAAATAATATACCTTACAGTTGAGTACATCCAATGACCTTTTATAGGATTGCAAGAATTACTTCTCCTCCAATATAAATAACTAGAAAAATCATAATAGTGAAAAAGAAAGAGGAAATATCACTTACTTATTAGAATGATTCAATCAAATTCGTTGTTTGAGTTTCTCTATATACTTAATACCTAAAATCTTGATTGATACTTCTCTGAAGTAGTTATATAACTCAATCAACACTGAAGTAACTTCTTTATGAAGAGATCTTCTAAAAGCGACTGGCAAAAGATACCCCATCAAAATGTAAAAATTATGACTCTTTAAATTGAAAATTTTGTGTTTCTTAATATCAATAGATCTAAAAATATTTGGTGCATATTTATCTGAAAACACCACATTTTTAAAAAAAATATGAAAGATATCTTTCTTCTCTTTCTTCATATTAAAGCATGATTGAGGAAACCTAGAAGAAGTAAGATATGGATAATGATTTTCTCTAATTCTCATTGCTTATAAGCTTTTACAAGATTGTAAATTGTCTTTTAATTTTTTTGTCCACAAGTGTAGTAAACAATACATTATCACAAACATTCTTCTCTTTGTGCATCGGATTAACGCAATAACGAATAAGTTGATTCTTCCAATAAGGTAAATTTTAAAAGATATGTTTTTCTTTAACTGTTCGGGAATAGCCACACTTTTGCCATCATCTTGCCATCTTTTTTGACTCCCCTCAATTTGCTTTAACAAGGTTGAACCTGGTGGTGGAATAGGTGTAGGTTCATGCTCCTCGAAATCATTAAAGGATTGATTATTGTACCTATATTTGTAATTATGTGGCAAATATCGATGATGTCGCATAAGGCAATATTTTCTATCAAACTTAAGTCTCGTATAATCTGTGAAATTTACATGATGGACAAGCAAATAATGTATGTGTATTTCATCCAGATAAGTTGTCAAGACCTGAAAAATCATTTATGGTCCACATCAATGCAACACACAAATGAAATATTTCCTTGGTTGAGAAATTATAAGCACTTACAACACTCAAAAACTAATTCAACTTAGTAAATAAAGGTTGCAAGTAAACATTAATGCTATGTTCAAGCATTTTAGGATTAGAAATTATCATCGGCATGATAAGAGAAGTTTGCTTTATAAAACACCATGGAGGATAGTTATAAATGTACAACATCACATGCCAGATGGTAACATTAGAACTTAGTTTCTCAAATAGATTGAAACTATTCATAGCTAAAGCAAATTGCACATTACGAGTCT